>NC_088338.1:17967500-18137500 GCF_036884655.1 Musa acuminata AAA Group
TAAGCTTTGAAAAGTTTGTTAAATCTCCGGTTACGTGCTTTGAGCATTGATTATCAAAATACCATCTTTTGCTCCTCGCTTTTATTTGGAGTATATCTGCAAGAAAAAATGATTTGCTTTAGGTACCCATTTAACTTTGGGTTCCTTATTTAACTTTATCTATTGCCTTCTAGCTTTAAATCACTTATAGTTCTTTTAAGAACTTAAATTAATATAAAATAATTATATTTATTAAGAGAGCATATATAAACATAGTGACTAAACTTTTAATAAAAGTTACATTTAACTTTAGGATTTGTATGACTATGCAATATAGGACTTCTTACAAACTTAGTTTTTTTATGAGTGTTACTACTCAAAAAACCTAATGCCTTCTTTTCTTGATACATAATCTTATTTAGCAAGAATTATATTAAGTGAACTATTTTTAATTTTAAATATTTCTAATATTTGTCATAGTAATATGTTTTCCTTTTTTAGTAATTTTATTACATCATTACTATCAATAGACTCCTTTAAGCAATGTTCTAGTTTTTTATTCATGGTAAGTAAGTCATTCTTTATCTTTTCCAAATCATATAATTCTAGTGATTTTTAAACTAACTCATTTTTAAGTTAAAGATTAGATGATTCTAAATATTCATATTTAGTTCAAGAAGTACAAGATGTTGACATATAGTTATTATACTTATTTTTCAATGCAACAAATTTATTAGTAAGTGCGACATAATCCCTTTTTATCATACTATATTTTTTACCAATCTTTTTAAGTTCATTATATAAATCATGAAGTGCCTCAAGTAATTCATCATGCAATAAAAAAGTTTTAGGAGAGTCAAATACCTCATCTTTGAAAGCTATTAAGGTATAATTTGTCACTTCTTCTTTATTGATTTGCTCTTCTACTTTCGATTTATTTGATTTATCTGATGTTGCTTCGAGTATTTTTTTTTTTGAGTTGATGACTTTTTTTTAATTGTGAACTCTCATTTTTGAAGTATCCCCGGCTTTTTGCACTTATAACATATAACTATATCTTTCTTGGACTTAAACTTTTATTCTTACCTTTTCGTTTTGTAAGATTTGTCTTATTTTTCCTCATGAACTTTTTTAATCTTTTTATAAGTTGTCATATCATCATCATTATCACTTAAGTTTTCACTCGAGTAATCTTCTTTGGATTTGATAATAATAGCTTTCTTTTTCTTTGAAAAGTATTTGTTTTCTTTATCATATACTTTGTATATTATTTCATAAGTTATTAAAGATCTTATGAGTTCTTCGAGAGAAAGGTTGTTCAAGTATTTAGCTTTTTGGATTATCATTACTTTTAAAACTCAACTTTTTTGAAAAGATATTCAAATTTCACACACTAATTCAATATTAGTATAGTTTTTATCAAGAGCTTTTTAATCAATTGATGTAAAATGGGTGTACATATCACTAATAGATTCACTTGGCTTCATCTAAAATAATTCATAACTATAAACTAGAAGATTAATTTTGAATTATTTAACTCTACTTGTTCCTTTGTAAATGACTTCATGTATATATCATGTATCATGTATTGTTATAAGTAGAAACTTGATTAAACTCATTTTTATCTAAAGCATAAAATAAAGTATTCATCGCTTTGGCATTTAAAGAAAATATTATCTTTTTAAAATTATTTCCTTCATCTATCTGTTTAAAAGATTTTTAAAAGCCAAACCCGATAATATTTTATAAATCAAAATTAATAGAAAGTAAGAAAATCCTTATTCATGTTTATCAATAAGTGTAATTTGTCCCATTGAATATGAGTGTATATGTGATAAAATGTTCCTTTTGATTATTTAAAAATATTATTTATTTTCTCTTGGGTGTTAATCTAAATGAGAGAACCTTACTTTGATACAAATTGTTAAGATCTTATTGATACTAAGAGGAGAGGACAGGTGAATTAGTGGTATAGCAAATTTTAATCATATTTATATCAAAAATATGATTAACCAGTGCGAGTAAAGTCAATAATAAGTAAGTAATCACAAACTAAAGTCACAAGAGAAGGAATGTAAACCGATTTATAATGGTTCAGTCTTCTCGACCTACGTTCACTCTTGATTCCTCTTCCCTTGAGGATACTAAAAATTTTGATTTGATTGCTTATGCTAATGCTAACTTTGTAGAATATAGAATAGATAGAAAAAAATACCTTTAAAACTTGTTAGTTCTTAAGTCATGTACTTGTTTCTTAATCTTTCAAAAAGTAAAACTCTATTATACTATCTATAATTGAAGTTGAATATGTCGCGGTAGGTGTATATTGTGCGTAGGTAATTTGGATGAAGAGTACTTTAAAAGATTATGAACTTTATTTAAAAAACATCCCTATAAAATGTGATAATACTAGTATAGTTTATTTGATAAAGAATCTTAATTAATACTATAGGATTAAGCACATTGGTATTAGACATCATCTTATTAGGGATCATATTAGCAATCATAATATATTTTTTGATTTTACTAACACAAAACATCAATTAGTAAATATTTTTATTAAACTACTAAGTGAGAAACAATTCGATTTTATTAAAAGAGAATTAGGTATGTTGAATATTTCAAATTCATGATTAAAGACCATTTGCTATTTGTTCTCCTATAACACTTTCTTTTTGCTAATGAATAGGGGGAGATTTATCCAAATGAATCATGATCTTTTGCTTGACTTCTCTTTGTTCATAACTTGAGATTTATTTTGTAACTCTTTTACAATCATGACTTATATGTTGGGAAATCTGGGAGTAACATCACATGCATAATAAAAAATAAAAAATAAAATCATAGATTTCTTGCATAAAAGGTTTCATCATCATGCGAAGATTGGTACATAAAAATCGTAAAATCGAAAACTGCATATATATGAAAGATGTGTTACTTAGGGAGGTATATTCCTGAAATCCTATAGATATGTCGGAGAGAATGAGAGAGGTCAACTGTTCTCCTCTCTAGCGGTGATTCACATGGTAGGAACTGCAAAGATGCTCCTTAAATTACTATACAATCCTCCTTTCCACGCACACCATGCGATCAAGAAGGGCCAGCCCTTCTTACTATTCACACACCCCAAATAGGGGCTATCGGTTGAAGAGAGGGAGAGAGGAGTATAGGAGGTGGCAGCTAAAAATGGTCTGGCCTATGACCCTTTAGTTCTCTCTTGTTTATGGAGGCCCTTGTCAAATTAACCTTAATGGATCTTGCCCTATTGGGTACTGAATCTCCATCTAACTACCAAAACCTATTGGATTAGTGGATCTTTACCCAATAATCTTTTGTAAGCTCTTATTGGATCTTATTTAATAGATCTAATAATTCAAGAGCTTATTAGATATTCAATAAGATAGAGACTCCAACGAATACCTCATATCCAAACCCCTATTCATTGCAACACCTACTATATGTGTATAACCCTCTAAGCCCAATATCAAGCTGGCTATGAGTCATACCTATCAGAACTCATTTTAGCTTAGTGAATTATTATCTCCATAATGATTCACTTGACTCATCGACTACGGACGTACTATGCCACTACGTCACAATCCCTAAACGATACAAGGGAATACAATCCGTTGGACTTATCTATCCTTAATCACTATGTATCTAGAATCCCTTATCCATCTAATATCTTAGAGACTGTATACCGTGTATAGTGCTATTAGGCCCATACAGAATTTGCTCGAGTCTCGTTCTAATCGGATTCTTTCGGAGAACTCTTTCTCTCTCAATTCGAATGACCCTAGCTCGGGATTTGTTTGAGTAAGAATATATAGAATATTCCTCTCATGATATCGAGAGTAGATGATTCTCTATCGACACTCAATAGCCCTCGTAAGGTTAGTTGTCACTCTCGATGACTAGTTGTGTTAGATCTGAAACTTTTAAGCCTATAAGTCCGGTATCAAAGAGTGGAGTACTCATACAACATATATTTGATGTCTTAAGTCTAAGAACCATATACACTACTAGGATGACAGAATCGCTGTCTAACAATAAGGTATCATCAACCATCCAGCATTCCATGAGTAAATTGATCAATAAACTCAGTATCTAATGAGCACATGCATTGTATACCTAGTATCCCCACACGAGCAACTATGAGACCAGCCACCTCCATCATATGGATGGGTATACAGCATACCGGTATATCCAGTTATCTCGATGTCTCTCTTAAGTAACCTATTACTGGGATTATTTAAGGTATATATTTAAAGGCGAATCGGTCTCATTATTATGATTTCATCATGATCTGATTCTCATTGCACAAATTCATGGATATCATAACATATACAACATGTAATATAAAGTGAAAAAAATATCAAATAAATAATAAGCAAAAAGAGTACATCATATTATACACGTCATAACTTATGTGATTGGCTTACAAGGCACCTATGACTAATATTATATACTTTATTCATTTTGTTGATAACAAAACGGGAAGAAAAAGCAACTTATATTTTGTATTGATGACTATGGGGAGAAATAGTGATTCATGCCTAGCTTATATATTGAACAAGGAGACTTATGATAGTTTTATAACTTCTTATTAGTAGTAACTCATGCCTAACTTTTATTTTAATTGAATATTTGGGCTTACAATGATAATATCAATAAGATCAAATTTATCTCAACTTGAATTCAAGACTACCATTAAAAAAATATTATTTTAAATTTAATTTCATCATATTTTTAAGATAACATATAGATAAGGGGAGTCTTATTAAGACTTCGTCTTTAATTAATTTCTTGGTGTCAATAACTTGTTTATTTTCGATGACATAATATTGAGATAAAAGGAAAAAAGTAGTACCATGATACCATGGTATTACTCCCTTATTTTTACTAATAACAAAGGGGGAGAAGTAGTAACTGATTCTTTTTGTTATTGACGAATAGGGAGAAATAGTGACTCATGCATGAATAAGGAGAATTATGATGTCTTGCTTATAATTTTTTTTGTTATTATATAACCCATATTTGATTTATGCAAATGATTTACAGTTATCTTTTGATTGACATTATTATTAATAATGGTTAACATTTGAAACTTGATTGAATATTATTTTTTGAGCTTAAATGATTGAATAATAATATCAACAATATTAAATTTCTTTTAACTTAAATTTAGTAAAGCATTTAAAACGATATATGATCATTTGAGTTCAAGCTTATCATAACATTTTAAAATAACATATAAATAGGGGAGTCAGGTTAAAACCCCATAATAATTGGTTACCATCATAAAAAAAAAAAAAGGAGATTATTGAATCTCAGATTTTGATAATAAAATCTATTGATTGATTCATTAGACTAATATGTTTTTAAGATAAGTGATGCATAAAATACTTCGATCATGTATTTGGCTTACCAAAGGGTCAACTATCGAGTAGGAGAGTCAGACATTGTATTGAGAAATTATCATGTCAAAAATTGAAAGTCGAGCCGAAAGATTGTCAACGTGTGAAAGATCGAAAGGATTAGATATTGTACCAAAAGATTATATTGTTAGGATCAAGAGCAGCACTAAGAGGGGGCGGGGTGGATTATTGCAGCGAAAAAATTACTGGTTTCAAAAGTCTTCGTTTCGATTAAACCCAATTTCGACGAAACCGTTTCGTAAAGATATTAACGTAAGGGAGCGTAGAGAAAGCAATAATAAGGTAAAGTAGTTTACAGTAAAGGTAAATTGCTCAAGACAAAATGCAAACTAGAATTTAGAATGGTTCAATTGTTGTGACCTACATCCACTTCGGATTCCTCCTCCGTCGAGGTCAGCGACGTCCACTAATGGCCTTCCTTCAATAGGCGAAGACCAACCACCGTTTAAAGCTCTTTCTCCTTTTACCGGGTTTATGAGATAACCTTATAAGCCTCACTCCTCATTCTTAGATGGTTACAAAGCTAAGAGAGGGAGTGGAGGACTCTTCTTACTTTTACAACACTTTAACACCCCAAGAATTCAATATTATGTTAACACTTTCGTGTCCTTTCATGCAGAAAAGTGTGAGGTATTTATAGGCCCAATGGCTTCAGAATTGGAGCCAAAAAATGTCATATCCCTGAATTTCGGGGTATTAGTGATATCACCGCCATTATTGGGCGGTATCATCGCCTGACACTTTACACTAGGTGGTACTACAACCTAATCTGGGTAGTACGATCGCTTGACAAAGCTCAAAGATCGAGCTCTAGCAGTACCACTGCCTAATAGGGGCGGTACTATCGCTAGCAGCATTAACTACCGACGGTACCACCGCCTAGTGGGAGACTAGGTCACTACGCAATGCCACCGTCGACCATGATTTCAAGTACTAAATGAGTTATTCAATCCGTCTCAATTCAGCCCTATTAAGGGCTCAGTTGGCCTCTAACTAAGTTATTGGGATTACCTCCCAATATTAACTCAATTTATGGACTAACTACAATAATTAAGATATTTGATAAAGCATTCTTATTCCGGTATATCAATTACTCTTCCAGCGAGCTTCCGATGATCTTCCAGCAAACTTTCGATAATCTCCTGACAATGTTTCGGCGGACTCCCGATAAGCTCCTAGACTTTATATGAACTTCTTGGCAAGTTTCGACGAGTTTCTTTAGCAAGCTCTTGGACTTCTCGGTCAGTTCCGACAGAACTTTCGACGAACCTCCGGACTTCCGACGAACTCTCGAACTCCCGATGAAGTCCTGATCTTAACTTTAGCACAACACTTACTTTATGTCTTACTGCTATCATAATTAATCCTACACACTTTTCTCAATATATAGATTAGATCAAATTATTTATAATTGATTTCATCATTAAAATCCAAGATTCAACATAGATGTCATGGGAAAATCAATATACCAGTGGAATGAGTGATATGCTAAAGGAAATGACAATATATTAAAGGTTCAGATGAAGTACCGAAAGAGTGTATAATATGCTGAAGTCTTAATCACGATCATTTTGGGTCAATTTAATTTTTTTGGTACTTTGTCCGAACCTCTAGCACATCGCTTTTTCCTCCAGCATATCATTCATTCCATCGGCATATCGACTTTTTTATGATATCCAATCTTCCAATACAATATATGATCTTTCCAACATGATAGCCAAACCTATAGCCCAAAGTTTGATCTCCTGCATATTGATTAAACCTTCAGCTTAACATCCAATTTTTAACATCATAATTTCTTAACAGAATGTCCGACTCTCCTACTCGATAGTTGGTCTTTTGATAGTCCAAATCTATGATCAAAGTTTTTACTATGCTACTTATCTGAAAAATATATTAGTCTAATAAGCTCATTAATTGATTTTATCATTAAAATTTAAAATTCAATAATAAGAGTTCCACACTTCCTACACTATTAGATAATCAAAATATGTTGTAAAAACCATCGATTATATAAGTCAACAAGGATTACTATATTCATTTTAAGTTCTTAGAACTAATATAAATCAAGATGATATTTTAAATTTCGTTTTCTTCACTGACATAAATTTTTTTTTTATTCTGGTAGATTATTGGAAGTTATTAAGGAATCCATAACAAACACCAGTTCAACCTATTTGAAACCAAACCCTAAAATGCTTGGTTTAAATCTAAGAAGAAAAGACCAAATCTAATTTCCCTCCTCAACCATTATGAAACATCTAAAAGTGTCATTATGTTTCATTTTCGATACCTAAGTTTTAAAGTTATCATATATTTAACACTAGTTTTGCTTGTCTAAAGACAAAACCTAAACATGCACCAATATAAGCTTAGCTAACCTAAGGAATGTTAGAATTTAATTTGTTCTTTCTTCCAAATCATCATGAAGATGTTCATTATATTGAAAGATGAAATAGATTGAAGGTCCTATATGAGATGGAACCAAATTAAATATTGGTACTCGAAAAATAGAAAAAAAATCTCTTAGAGAAAAGAAATTCATGATAAATATGTGATATGTCAATGGAGACTATATAAAACACATGTGATGTGCCATCGAGAGATAGAGAGTTTGAGCCATAACGAAGTTCCTCTAAGCTAAACAATAATACCTTTATTATCCTTATTGTATTATGGCTCTATCACTCTCTTTATCCTTTTAACAAAGCATGCATGACCAAATCTTATTTCCTTCAACTTAATCATCATAAAAAAAATCCAAAATTATAATCATATTTCATTTTTCAGTACCTAGGTTTTAAAATTACCATATATTTGATAATATTTTTGCTCATCTAAAGCGAAGACCTAAAACACACACATATAAATAAAGATACTTTGAGTGAAACAAGAATTCCTTATTTTATCCTTATTCTTCCATTGTATTATAGCTCTATCACTCTCTCTATCCTTTCAACATAGAATGCGACCAAATCTTATTTCCTTCAACTTAATCATCATAAAAAAAATCCAAAATTATAATCATTTTTCATTTTTCAGTACTTAGGTTTTTAAATTACCATATATTTGATGATATTTTTACTCATCTAAAGTGAAGACCTAAAACACACACATATAAAGTTGGATTATATCTAAAATGTATAGACGATACTAGTTATTATTAAAATTTAAATTATTACCATATTTCATTTTGGAGATCTACATCTTAAAATGATCATACTTCTAACACTATGTTTGCTCACCTGAAGCCAAACCCTAAAACACATATAGATATAAGTCCAGCTAGACCTTGGTTTGCATGTCCAAATCCTATTCCTAACTTGAGCTAATCATCATTATAAATCCATAATCATTGTAATATTTTATTTTCAATATCTATGTTGTAAAATTATTCAGCCACAATCGTAGCTTTCAAGATCATATCTGCCTCCAACTAGAAACAACAAGATCAATCATCCGTTCCTTCTACTAACAAGATGAAATCGACCCCACACTCCAATTAAGAATTTGTGTCTTCTTTTCTTGTCAACTTCATGTCCTAAAATCCCTTGTTTTCTTCCATCCTCTTCATTCAAAACATCATGCTTACTGCTAAGATTTAGATGTGTCTTGATGTCATCTCTCGTACCATCTCATGAGCTTTCATTTAATCGACAACCATTGGATGGGGAAAAAGAACATGCACAAATCGAATAATATGTTTCTTGAATTGTGCCATTTATCGTGTCATTCTTCGGTCCTCCAAAACATTATCCAATATTCATTAACGTCATGAAAATTTTGACACAAAAGAGTGCATAAATTGGACTTTAATTTTAATTCGTCATTAATTTCTTGGACTATTTAAACATGCATTATTGAGAATTGCGTCATTTTCGAGTTCTAAAACCAAAAAAAATTTCCGTGGATGTCGTGCACGCAACAAAATCCATGATAAGATGATTATGCTTTGTAGTGTGTGACATGAATAATTGATCTAATGATTGAGAATGAGCTCATACATTGACCTACCATAAGTTTCAAGTTGACCTAATGATTTCATTGAATGATGGCCAATTGATGGTTTAATATGAGCTTGGAAGATCGATATGATAGAATCAATGATACTTGGGACATATTTATAATAGAATTTGGACTATCATATCACATAAATTCGATTAAAATCGAAATCGAATCGGATCCAATCTTTAACAAATTGCTGGTTTAATAACTCATTGATCATGTGATGGTTGTGGAATCATGTTAGAGTTAATCTATGTATATTATGATAGAGGTAATATTCGTTGCCCTATCAAAACTTCATATGCGGATAACAACCAGATAGAAACATTAAAACACCACTTTATCACACATTACAATAGAAATTAGAAAATATTCTTTATATATAAAAATATTCACAAATGATTAGGAAATATAAACAAGAATCCTTTAGACAATGATGCTTGTATATTTCTTTTTTTTTTTTAATCTTATCTCTAGGATCTATTTCGATCGATTTAAGCATTGGTGAGATCGTGTCGAAAGCACATTCGCACATTAAATAATAATCTTAGGAATCCGATTGACTAGTGATCTTTTCTCTCTTCTTGATATTTATTTATGCTAATAGACAATTATTGTTTTGAGCTTAGGTACAAAATGAGGATCGAATCATATTATCTCCATAATTTATATTATTAATAATGATTAGAGTTTTTTTATATAGTGATTAAGTGACGAAGATGAAATTTGAATCCGTATTGTCAAAAAAAATTTATCAACTAAACTAGCTAACATCTTTAATAATAATTAAAATTATATTATAACTTTGTGGCATATCTTATTTGAGCGAATAAAATTATATTACAGCTGGTCTCATAATCATCTCGTTGATTTGATCACATGGTGGGCTTAAGCAAACAAATCACAACCACAAATATGTTGTGTACGATATGCGTCTACTCTCAAGAATGGTCCAAACAAGGAGCCGTGTATCGGTTGTGGACGGCCATGATTTAGAGAGGGTGACGAAAGCCGACCTCCAAAGCAATCTCTCTCTCTCTCTCTCTCTCTCTCTCTCTTTCTATTGGCCATCAACAGTTGCATCCGCGTGAAGCAGCCAACACATCAAGAGGATGATGTCTCGTTGGCTACATAATATATCATTTATGTACACACGATTTAATGATGGACGTATATATCGACTGGCCAATATAAAACACAGGAGGAGAGGATACGAAGTGTTGGTGGATAGCACGTGGGAGAATCATCCATCATCCATCATCATGTAGTGTCTGATATGGCTTCTGTGGTACCATCATGAGAAGATTACGTGTCAACGTGGAGTTCCCATCTTTCCAACCTTGGATTCCTTCTACACGTACCCATCTCGGCATTCTTAGCCAAACAACTGTTCCATGCTTTACATATATTCTTTTTATTATGTTTCCTTTGATAACAAGAGATATTAATATAACTTATTTATTTGTATAGAGAGACAAAAATCTCATACACCAATAAACAAATAACAAGCAAGAAAGGTGATAGAAAATTTACATAATTTACTACATAAGTTCATGAAGAAAATAAAATTTTGACTATACGAGAAACATAAATATAAGTAATATTTTACTTGAACTAATTCAAACTTAAATCTAAAACCCTAAGAAATAATCAAAACTCTTTTCGAGTTTGAATTTTTAATCCTAATCTTAAATAATTTAAATCTAATTAGGATACAAAGGAGAGAATTAAATGTTTGGGCTCTCTTTATTGCCATCATTCTTGTTCTTTCTTTCTTCTTCCACGAACATTTCCTTACTATTAATCATTCGAAAATAAGAAGAAAAATGAATTAAAGTTGGAAATTTAGCAACGTGAGAGACTTTCATTTCCCACAGAGCACTGAATAATTAACATTTTATTAGTACAAAGAATACTTTAAGGAGTCTGCTGGGAGAGACAAGAAGAAAAAGCTGATAGAAGTGAGAACTAAGAAGTTGTCTTTGACTGCCTGCTTCGATCAGATATGTTGCATCCAGGAATTGTCGGGCTTCATGATTAGTGGTCAAAACACTTCTTTGACCGAAGGAGATAGAGCGAGATGAGAAGGTGGTGGCACCCGGGCATTAGGGTTTGGACAAGTTGGACCATCGACTTTGCTTGTCTTCTCCCAATTCCGATACATGAGTCAGCTAAGAAATTGATGTTGTTGTTGTCCAACAAATCAGTACAGTTTGTGAGTTGCCATTTTTGTTCTCTTTCCCACATACAAATCCCCAGATTATCATAAAAATTCAATTATTTATAGTTGGCTATGAATTTTTTCCATCATTTAACTATGAACTAAATCAATGCTAATATAACTTGTCTAAGTGTAGGATATTTCACTTCCTAATTAATGTTCATAATGAACATGGAAGACTTTCTGTCTTCTTCCAACACTGTTGTGTTTTAATTCTACAACGCATGGTGTGGGGGTAAGATCTGTCACTTGTCCTTGGAAGTAATTAGCCTGTCGCCACTACGTGTGTTTGACTCAAAGGTTCTTTAGATTTGATATCAAGAATTTTGAGAGTCAAATCTTTTGAATGATTTGGTTGTTTGAACTGAGTTTCATTACACCACACATGGATGATTTTAGAATATAAGAAAGAAGAAGAAGTGGAAAATTAGGAAACACCTTCCCATCCCAATAACTCTAATTCACCTCATTCTATCTCAATTAAAAGGACACTTAAAAAAAGATTATATTCGAGATTAAGAGCATCAATAAAGACAACAAAAGAAAATTGGTGATGATAAATCCTCCTTTACTTGCGTGATAAATATAATAGAAAATAGAAATTTTAGCTATCACTTCTTATCAAAATTTTACACAAGTATTGGCACTTCATGTAGGGAGTCCTACACCTGTTGAGAGCAAGCTACGTTGACATGAATATTGATAGCAGCCACATGCACTCTTCTCCTCATTTGTCCTTATTAATAAATAGCCAACCATTTTCAAGCTCACCTCGTCCTCTCTTTTTTTTTTTCATACAAGATAAAAGCCTGAGAACATTAAATAATAATAATGATAATAATAAAGTTTTAGGTTTTTAATATACATATATGACTGTAACAAAGCTTTCCGCGTTACGTAACAGTAAGAGCGTTAACGCCATGAATGTAAGTAGATTGCATCCGGAAGTTTCATTGTGTTTTCCATATGCCACGTGGCACGATATGGAGGGAATTGCAGCTACGCTTTTCTGACATCGATGTGGGAACCGACGGTGTTGATCCGACCTTCCTCATTCACTCGACTCGCACGTGGGGCTCAGCTACTAGTGCCACCTGGACCCTGCCGACACTGCTCTGCAGTGTAGTGCTTTGCCAGGTTTCCTCTGGATGTCCCGTGGGACCCGCAGGGTACTGCAAACCAACGCGGTGGCCGGGAACGCCACCGCCTCGTGCCTATATAAACGCACCCTCACCGTATACCCTCCCCTGCGCTGAGCTCTCTCTTCCCCTGCCGCAGCCTTCTTCTACCCTTCTCCTCCTCTCTCTTTCGTCCTGTTCTACTAGGTTTAAGCTACTAGTCTTTTGGTACTCATGGGGAATGCGGACGGTGTGCTTCCCGGGACGGAGTTCGGCCACCGCGTGCCGGTGCCGCCGTCACGGCCATTCCTCGATACCTTCAGGGCCAACCTGAAGGAGACCTTCTTCCCCGACGACCCCCTCCGGCAGTTCAGGAACGAAAGCGGCCCGCGACGAGTGATCCTGGGGTTGAAATACTTCCTGCCCATCCTCGACTGGGCCCCCAGCTACAGCCTCAGCCTCTTCAAGTCCGATCTCATCGCAGGGGCCACCATTGCCAGCCTCGCCATCCCGCAAGGCATCAGCTACGCCAAACTCGCCAATCTGCCCCCGATTATTGGGCTCTGTGAGTGCCATCGCTTGTTCCCGCAAGATACGCGCCGCCTATGGCTCGGTGAACGAAGTGAGTACATGTTCCTGCAGATTCAAGCTTCGTGCCGCCGTTGGTGTACGCCATGATGGGGAGCTCGCGGGATCTCGCGGTGGGGACGGTGGCCGTGGCGTCGCTATTGATCGGGTCGATGTTGGCGGACGAAGTCTCGCCGACGCAGGAGCCAGCATTGTATCTGCACTTGGCCTTCACAGCGACCTTCTTCGCTGGGCTCTTTCAAGCGGCCTTGGGGCTGTTGAGGTAGGTTTACTGATGTCCAATGCTTACTGAGACTTGGAAGGTGGTAGCAAAGAAGAGATTAGGTGAAGCAGGTTGAAGCTTTCGGAGGAGGAAGCGGGTAACTTCTGTGGGACGAAAGGAAATAGGTTTGGCTGCCGGAGTGAGCAGACAAGGACAGTAAGGCACGTGGCCCCACGTTCTTCTTATTGCCTACAGAGTGACTTGTTATCTTGGGTTGGCCTGTCACTGGTGTAGGCTTTAGATAAGCATGCTAGCTTCTAGAAATATATTTTTCTAGAAGACGAATGCTTTAGCATTCTTCGGCACATTCTGTGTTTAGAAGACGAATGCTTTAGCATTTTTCTAGAAGACGAATATATATATATATATATATATATATATATTCTTCTTTGTGGAAGAAGAGTATTAGGTTAATCTATAGATCTTCTAAATGTGCAGGCTTGGCTTCATAGTGGACTTCTTGTCACATGCAACCATAGTGGGATTCATGGCAGGAGCTGCCACAGTGGTGTGCCTGCAGCAGCTAAAAGGGATGCTGGGCCTGGAACACTTCACCACTGCCACTGACCTGGTCTCTGTCCTCAAGTCAGTTTTCACACAAGTTCACCAGGTTCACTCCCTTCCCAGACCGTGATAGTTCAGTTTACTTCCTCTTACATGATTCCAAAGAGCACAAGATTGGGTTACTGAATGCCTCTTGCATTCATTCCGGTCGTTAAAACACAAAGAAGCTGTCATCATCTTGTGATAATTCTTATTGATTCTGATGGAACCTCAATGTTTCTGATGGGTTCCACCTTTGGACTCTCTCTAATAATTGTTGGTGGTCGTGGCTTCTTCTTGTTCCTGCAGTGGAGATGGGAAAGTGCTGTTCTCGGATGTTGCTTCCTCTTCTTCCTTCTCCTGACTCGCTTCTTTGTAAGTAAACACTCCTACATGACTCTGTTAAGCATGTGAAATAGGAACTTATATATCTACCAACAAGCATCTTTGTCAAGCAAATTGATCTAGTAATCATCGAAACCTTTCTTGTCTAAGTGACTGCAAATTCCCAGAGGACAACTCACGGATGACATCCATTTCCATTGATGGCTTTGCAAATTATTGCACCAGCTGTCATCATCAGGAAATCCAGAGAAGAACCTTGTCTCTTTGTTCTTGTCCACTGCCTTCCCCGTCTACACCAGTTCTTAGCTAAACTTGCACGCAACTGGAGGATTCGGACTGCAGTTTGACTTGGCTCCTTCCGATCCTTCCCTTTTTGTTGCTTGAGCAAGTTACTAATCTCAACTTTCTTTTGCTGAGAATGCATGGCTTTGTCGGATGCGTTTCTTGTCCTTTGACTCTGTGCCCAGTTTCATTGGTTGGTGTACCAAATGGAGTTAATCTGGGCCAAGTTTTACGAGATTCCATTGAGTTGAGGTAATCATCATGTAATCTGAATCAAAATCTCCATTTGATCATTGAGCAGAGTAAAAGGCGGCCCAGGTTCTTCTGGGTCTCTGCAGCTGCCCCTTTGACTTCTGTGATACTGGGAACGCTGCTGGTATTCCTCACTCATGCAGAAAACCATGGAGTCCAAGTGGTGAGCCCTCTTTCTCCAATCTCAGCCATCCATCTGGTTTCTACTGTAGCACTGTCTTCAATCGTACGATGGCACCTAATCTGCAGATCGGATACCTGAAGAAGGGCCTAAATCCGCCGTCGGCGACTAGCTTAATCTTCACGGCGCCGTATCTCACCGTGGCGCTGAAGACCGGCGTCGTCACCGGCATCGTCGCCCTCGCCGTAAGCCTTCTTCTTCTCGCAGATAGATAATTAGACATAACTGCCTGTCGAGTTCAGACACTTGATCTGTGCTGGTCATTGCTTGGGATCACAGGAAGGCATTGCGGTAGGGAGGAGCTTCGCCATGTTCAAGAACTACCACATCGATGGCAACAAGGAGATGATAGCTTTCGGAACGATGAACATTGTTGGATCCTTGACATCATGCTATCTCACAACTGGTACGTTTTGTTCCCTCGAGGTCGATGTGGTTATCGAGCTCGTCTCAGCTAGCTGAAGCTGATTCTGGTGCATCTGGCAGGGCCGTTCTCGAGGTCGGCGGTGAACTACAACGCCGGGTGCAAGACGGCGATGTCGAACGTGGTGATGGCGGCGGCGGTGATGATCACCCTGCTGTTCCTGACGCCGCTGTTCCACTACACCCCCCTGGTCGTCCTCTCTGCCATCATCATGGCCGCCATGCTCGGCCTGGTCGACTACGAGGCGGCGATCCATCTGTGGCACGTCGACAAGGTCGACTTCTGCGTCTGCCTCGCGGCTTTCCTCGGCGTCGTCTTCGGCAGCGTCGAGATCGGACTCGTCATCGCAGTACGATATACATCTTCATGACGCCAACTTGCATGCGATCGATAGCAAGTAGCTCCAACCATTGCTTGCTTGGTTGCAGGTGTCCATCTCCATACTGAGAGTCCTACTGTTCGTCTCAAGGCCGCGGACGACCGTGCTCGGCAAGGTTCCAAACTCCTCGGCCTACCGGCGGGTTGACCAGTATCCGGTGGCACAGACTGTTCCCGGCGTCCTCATCCTCCGCATCGACGCTCCCATCTACTTCACCAACGCCAGCTACTTGAGAGAGAGGTCAGTACACCAAACAAGCCTCGCTACGTTGTTCTGCTGAAGGTAAAGAAGAAGATGCTGAAGTGCTGATGTTTGCTTGTCAGGATATCGAGGTGGATCGAAGAGGAGAACGACAGCTCCAAGGGAGAGACCAGCTTACAATATCTGATACTGGACATGGGTGGTAAGCT
This sequence comes from Musa acuminata AAA Group, assembly GCF_036884655.1. Taxonomy (NCBI): domain Eukaryota; kingdom Viridiplantae; phylum Streptophyta; class Magnoliopsida; order Zingiberales; family Musaceae; genus Musa; species Musa acuminata. The sequence continues at coordinate 17,983,928 of NC_088338.1, forward strand.
TCAATCCTGTTTCTTATTCTCCTGCTGTCAACAATCTCGATATGACTGCGGCTTCTTGCAGCTGTTGGCAGCATCGACACCAGCGGAATCAGCATGCTGGACGAGGTCAAGAAGATCATCGACAGGAGAAGCATCAAGGTAGGAAGCTTCTGCGGATCCTCACTGTTGCTGCATCATCGAGGTAGGAAGCTTCTGCTAATCTGATGGTTTTCATGGTGACCAGCTTGTGTTGGCGAACCCCGGGAGTGAGGTGATGAAGAAGATGAACTCGTCGAAGATCCTTGAAGCCATAGGCCATGAGTGGGTGTTCCTCACCGTAGCCGACGCCGTTGCTGCATGCAACTTCATGCTGCATACGTGCAAGCCAGGGGCCACAGCCAATGACAATGGAGCCTGCGAAGCCGTGGTTTAAGCAGTAAGAACAGCTGCAGATCGTAGCAAGATAGAGATAGTGTGCAGGATAAAGATTGGCATGCGAGAATGTGAGAATGGCATCATGCTACTATTAATATATTTTTTTCCCGATCTCCCCAAGGAAGAACCATTGTAGTGTCCTGTTCCATAGGAGCGATGGCAAATCTGGCATCGACTCTTTTGCGTGATCATTGGAGGAGTATATATATAATATAACAACATGCATGCCTCTTCACACAAATCCCTGCTGACTTCAACAAGAGCAATTATGTTATGCAATTGCAGAATTGGCATTGACAGAAGAAGGACAAAGAAACAGAAGAAAAAGAGCAAGTGGGATCAGTTCATAATGTACCTGATATTTCCAAGTATTCCGTCATGAAAACACCACCTATTCTTCCCCAATAAGAAGTGAAGCCAAGCAGTAGAAGACCACGGGAAACAGAAGCTGGCAACTCATTCTATAACCAGAATCAAGATTTCAAGACACTGAAGGACCACATAAAAGTGATGCAACACTAACATGTTAATGTCTCTGCACTTGTCACCAAGCTTATGCCAAACAGCAACCTCTTGCTGAAATTATGCTCTCAGAGCAATGGTTTCAGCATCAATGGCAAACCCATCTTGTCCCAAGTCCAGCAACTCCAATATAAGATAAAAAGCTAATCATTATGTAACAAAGACCTCAGAATTATCAACATTGCATGACTGAGAGATGCATCTGGAGACTGCTCGGCCCCATCTTATAAAAGAATTCCACTCAACAAAAAGCTTCTCACTCTGTAATTGATCTAAGATACTTCTGCTAACTTTATTAAAAACAATCACAAATAAAGAATAGTCTCATGCAAACAACAAACATAAAGGTGATACTTCCCCCTTAAAGGTGATATTATCAACATTGTATGACTGAGAGATGCATCTGGAGACAGTGCGGCCCCACCTATACAAGATTTCCACTCAACGAAAACCTTCTCTCTCTGTAATTGATCTAAGATACTTGTTCTAATTTTATTTAAAAAATCACAAATGAAGAATAATTTTATGGAGATAATAGAGGTGGTATTCCCTTCTTGGAGCTGGTAGATAAGGTAAAATCTTCTGTTTGACATGTATGAAGAACCTGTGGCCATTGTGTCTTTATGTACAGCTCAAGATACATGGAGTCATTAGTTAAGCTGGCATTGACATGTCAGACAAGATTTAATAGACCATTTAGGAACTCGGATGCATTAGAATTTCTGGTCGATTATGGATGACAGGAGGTTTTAAATAAAAACTTCAATCCATTTAAATATGATGTGCTAATATGGCTTTCTTAGGAGCAGCATGTACTCCATCAAAGCATGGGGATACTGACATCTCAGTTCATCTCAGTCATGGCCAATCATGGAGATTAAAACCACTAATGCTGCATAGATTTGGCAATTATTGTTACTTCAACAAAATGGATTAAACTATGTAGAACAAAAGTAATGGTATGACTACTCCTTGTGTCAACAATCAAAACTTTTGATGAGATCAACCAGGATAAGTATGAAAAAGAAGTTGACAATGGTCCTAATTGCCATATGTAAAATGGATTTGCAAAATATTGCCATACCATGATAGTTTTTGTTAGAATCGGTGTGAAATAAACGTAATGAAATATCCACAATAAAGGTTCGTTCTCTTCGGTAAAAAAATTATCATGGGAAGCTGTTGCTAGTTGTCCATATTAAATAAATATTTTTAGCCAATATAAATCAAGTAGGAAGTAAACAGAAAAAAAAAACTGCAGGGTTTTCTAAATTAGAATAAATTAGACGGTGATACTCGTAGCATATGATTGATAAAGTGATAGAATGAATAGTGAAATTGTAAAGGTAGAGAGAAAGCACATATCAATTAGTGTCATATAATATCTATTTATACATAGTGAAAGAGAGGATTTTTTTCAATTGAGCAGCGAGATTTCCTCATGCAGTTGAGGAAATCTCTCATCTACTATGCAGTTGAGGAAATCTTTTTGTTATCGTGCCCCTGCAAGATCGAGCTCCTGTCAAGAATATCGATCTTGGACCGATGCAACAAATATAGTTTGCAGGCTAACGACTTCATAAGTGAGTTTGCTAGTTGATCAGCCGTATGAACATGAGAGACATGAAGTTGACATCTGACAACTTGATCTCGCATGAAATGAAAGTCGATGACAATGTATTTCATGCATGAGTGGAATACTAGATTGACGTATAGGTAGGTAGCTCCAACATTATCATAATATATTGTAGGAGTAAAGGTAGAGGTGACTTTGAGTTCCTTAAAGAGATTTGTAACCCAATTGAGTTCAGCAACAGTGGTAGCGATGACACGATATTCAGCTTCAGTTGTAGACTGGGCGACTATTTTTTGCTTCTTTCTTAGAACTCCAACTGATTATATTAGACCCAAGAAAGATGACATACCCTGAGATAGAGGTGCGATCATCAAAGTTTCCCACCCAATCAGCATCAGCAAAGGCATGGAAATGAAGTGGAGTGTGTTTGTGGAGAAAGAGACCATAATTAAGGGGCCCTTTAAGATATCACAAAATTCATTTAACCACATAATAATGCATAGGAGAAGGCTGGTGCATGTATTGAGATAGTTTATTGACTGCAAATGAGATATCCAGACAGGTAAGAGCCAAGTACTATAAGGAGCCAAGTACTTGGCGGTATTGAGTTGAGTATGTAGGAGTGCTGTCATCACATATTTTGAGTGATGCACTAGTAGAGAAAGGAGTTGCAACATCTTTTGTATCCTGCATATTTGTCTCTGATAATAAGTCTTGAATATACTTTCTTTGTGATAAGAGGAGAACTAAGGATGTAAATATTGTTTCCATTCCCAAAAAGTAGCTTAGAGGTCCTAAATCTTTGAGGGAGAATCGATCAGCCAATTACTTTAAAAATGTCTGAATCTTTGAGGCGAAGGTGGAGCAAGACGAAGTGACTGCCCCGATCACCGATCAGAGGTAGCGGGAGAGAACTGCAAAGATTGTTCAGTAACAATAGAAAGGGATGGTAGGCCTATACCAAGATAAGGTCCTCTCTAGGACCAAGACGTGACCCGGTAGGAGCGTGTCCATAGGAAGATCAAAACGTTACCACAGGATGCCACCGGAAGTATTGAGGATGATGTTGCTGGAGGCGAGGATAGCGGTGGTGGAGGCATTGGCAGGGCTCACGCCGGAAGCAGTGAGGACGACATTGCCAAAGTGAGAGAGCCAGGAGCTGGTCGATGGTGCCCAGCGAGAGGGTTCTAGCGACCAGGTCCATAAAGAGGCATGCCTAATGGTCTAGTGCGTGGAAGCAAATAAGGTCTGGAGTAGTGATTCAATGACTGTTGAGGATGGAGGAGCAAGGAAAAAACAGAATACTACGATACGAGTAAAAAGAATCCTTTTGACTCAAAAAAACTGATGTAGTATTAAAAGCAGGAGGATTGATAAGAACACTTACAAGATACCAAATGCACACAGACTCTCTATCTATCTGTCTCTATCTCTATGCCTTGCTACATGAACTATGGTCCTATTTATAGGACCTAGTGACAACCACCCTATAACTACTAGATCATGAGGTAGTTATTGAAACCACCTTATAACTACTAGATCATGATTGATGTGGTTATTGAAATCATCATGTAACCACTAGATCATGATAACAATCTAGATAGATAACTATGAATCAGATCTCAACACTCCCCCTTGATTCATAGTTGCATACACCAATTTGCGACATAAGATAAACATGCTTTCGAATTGGAAGTGATTTGGTGATGATATCCGTAACTTGTTCATCCGTTCCATAATACTTCATTGTTATGGCTCCACTTGCCTGAAGTACTCTTTCGATCATCTAAAGCTCCTGCACAATCACTATTAGTGAAACCAAATAATTTGCATTTAAATTTTGTTTTGAAGATCTATTTTAACCCAATCGCTTTCTTTTCTTTCGGTAGATCCATTAGCTCCCAAGTTTCATTCTTCTCAATTGACTTGATTTTCTCCTTCATTGCTTTTCTCCATTCCTCTTTTTTAACTGCTTCCTCAAAAGTTGTCGGATCTGAAATAAACAAAACAAATGTTGAGTTATAAATTTCTGTCAATGATCTGAAATTTCTTGGAGGGGTTTCATTTGAGGAATCCGAATTTGAACTGCTATTGGGTGAGGTTGACGATGAATTTGTTGGAGCAAGATCTGTCACTTGATTCTGCGGAGTGTCTAGTTCTGCTGGAATCTACATTTGTGTTTCACCCTTATTGGTCTCCCAATTCCAACTTGCCCTTTCATCAAACATAACATTTCTGTTAATAATAGCTTTGCCACTAACAGGGTTATATAATCGATATGCTTTCGATTATAAAGAATAACCAATTAAAATGTATTTATCTAATTTTTCATCAAGCTTGTGATGATTTTGTGAATTCACCAAAGCATAAGCAATACAACTAAAAATTCTTAGATGTCTAACACTTGGTTTCATACCATACCAAGCCTTAAAAGGAGTTCGATTCATAACAGTCTTTGTTGGTGAAATATTCAACAAATAAACTGCTGTTGCAACTGCTTCTGCCCAAAACTGATTTGGAAGATGTTTTCCTTTAAGCAAACTTCTTCCCATTTCAACGATAGTCCGATTCTTACGTTCAGCTACACCATTTTGCTCCGGTGTATATGGTGCTATTAATTCTCTGTAAATACCATTTTCTTCACAAAAAGAACTAAACTCATTAGATAAAAATTCACCACCTCTATCTGTCCGAAGTGTCTTTATATATCTACCACTTTGTCTTTCTACAAGTGCCTTAAACTTTTAAAAATTATCAAATGTTTCATATTTCAATTTAAAAAAATATACCCAACTCACGCGACTATAATCATCCGTAAACAATAAAAAATATTGACTTCCACCAAATGATTTTATATTCATAGGTCCACATAAGTCAGCATGAATTAATTCAAGACAATTAGATGCAATAGGAAATGGTTTTTTACTTTGTTTCCCATAAATACATCCTTCACATACATCAAGTGTATTAATCTTGGGCAATCCGAAAACCATTCCTTTTTTATTTAACAACCTTAAACCTTTAATGTTAAGGTGTCCATATCTTAAATGCCATAAACTAGACTCATTCTTTTGAGTTGTGATAAGCGCATGCCTTTCAATATTTGACACATCAAGTGGAAACATCTTGTTTTGTGTCATGCAAACATTTACTATAATCAAACCAGATTTATCTCTAATAGTGCATGAACCATCATCAAATATTACTAAATATCCATCATCTACTAATTGTCCAACACTCAACAAGTTATGTGATAAAGTAGGAACAAAGAAAACATTATCAAGGTATTTTACCTTCCCTTGATTTATCTTCACCTCAATTGTTCCTTTCCCTTCCACTTGGATTTGCTTGCTATCTCCAAGTCTAACTTTCAACTTGTGAGTTTCATCAATATATCTAAATATTGATTTTATGCCTGACATATGATTAGAACATCCACTATCCAGAAACCAAATATCATTTGAGATATTATGAACATGTGAATGAGTCATAAACAACTTACTATTTTCTTCATTTTTCTCCATATAGCTTGCTTGCTTTTCTCTTTTCCAGCAATCTGCCTTCATGTGACCAAACTTTTTACAATAGTGACATTGAATTCCACTTTTGTAATTTTTTTTATCATAATTTGATTGCCCTTGTTCATTATGCCGATCAAAGTGTCCTCTTCCTCTTCCATTTCCTCTTCCACGAAATCCTCCTTTGCCACGTCCTCTTCCTGCTGATTTTTTGTCTTCTTTTGAAGTAGAAGACTCTCCCTTAACCTGAAATATTTTTTCTTCACTTTTTTCAAGTGATCTGTTCAACCTTACTTCATATGCTTGCAAGGAACTCATTAGTTCATCAAATGAATAAGTAGATAAATCTTTTGATTCCTCAATTGCGGCAACAATATGATCAAATTTCAAAGTTAAACTTCTCAAAACTTTTGCAACAATTATATGATCAGGAAGATGTTCACCATAAGATTTCATTTGACTAACAATTTTAGTCACTCGAGAAAGAAAATCTTGCACCGATTCATTGCTTTTCATGAACAAAATTTCAAACTCACGACGGAGGGTTTGAAGTTTTACCGTAATCACCCTTGATGAGCCTTGAAATTCATTTTGAAGTATCAACCAAGCTTGCTTTGAGGTTGTCGCTGCTGCAATTCTTGAGAAGATCGTCTCATGTACAGCTTGTTGAATGAAGAACAATGCCTTTGAGTCCTTCTTTCTATTCTCCCCCAACCTGATTTCGTTATCTGGATCTGCATATCCATTCTCTATTAAGTCCCAAAGATCTTGAGACTTGAATAGAGTCTTCATCTTGATACTCCAAAATTCATAGCTTTTGCCCGAGAAAATTGGGATAAGGGGTTGAGACATGGAATTGCCGTTAAAAGTCATAATGCCTAGTTCAGATTGAAACTAGGCTCTAATACCACAAATGTTGGGGATGGAGGAGTAAGGAAAAAATAGAATACTATGATACGAGTAAAAAGAATCCTTTTGACTCAAGAAAACTGATATAGTATTAAAAGCAGGAGGATTGATAAGAACACTTACAAGATACCAAATGCACACAGACTCTCTATCTATCTGTCTCTATCTCTATGCCTTGCTACATGAACTACGGTCCTATTTATAGGACCTAGTGACAACCACCCTATAACTACTAGATCATGAGGTAGTTATTGAAACCACCTTATAACTACTAGATCATGATTGAAGTGGTTATTGAAATCATCATGTAACCACTAGATCATGATAACAATATAGATAGATAACTATGAATCAGATCTCAACAATGACATGGCGCTGGCAGAGGTGGAAGGTGGGAGGTGAGAGGTGGGTGACCATGGTGGCTTGAGTTTGTGCACGCAGCAGCGATCCACACGATGCTGTGTGTGGTGCAGCTGTACGTATACGCAGAGGAGAGCGTCGGACCACCCAGCATGCAAACTGTTGAGGGCACAGGCGTCCCCTTCGATCTCCTCAAGTCTACAGACTATTGTGGTAGATCAGCGAAGACTACTGCAATGAGGAAGATGAGGACTATTCGCAGAGCCTCGCTTGGGAATGTGGCTATAGCGGCGGTGGTCACTAGCCGGAGGTAGAGGTTCGCATCTCTCTTCTTATTGCTCTAATATCATGATAAAGTGATAGAATGAAGAGTGAAATTGTAAAGGTAAAGAGAAAGCACATCTCAATTAGTGTCATATAATATCTATTTATACATAGTGAAAGAGAGGATTTTTCTCAATTGAGCAACGAGATTTCCATATGCAGTTGAGAAAATCTCTCATCTACTATGCAGGTGAGGAAATCTCTCTGTTACGAAGGACCACTCAAAATACCATAAATGCTAGAGCAAATTAATGAAGATATGAGACATAATAGTATATATAATGGATCATAGATAAACTGTAATGTAGATCCCTTGTGCAATGACATACCTTATTTTCATCTTAGATGGATCAATCTCCCACTCTTCTTTTGGCTTTTGAAAACTGTTGAATCTCGGATTTTGATGATAGAATCAATTGATGGGTTAATTGATCTAATCCATATTATTGAGTTAAGTGTGCAGGATTAACTACGATAACCAGAAAACACAAAGCAAGAATACCGGAGTCAAGTTTGATGGACGTTTAAGAGACCGAAGAATCGTCGGAGATGCTACCGGAACCAACCGAGAAGAAATCGGGAACCTGTCGGAATTTTTGAAAGTTCGCCGAAGAGATTGTTGGAGGTTCACGGAGATCACCGAGAAGGCTCGGCTACTCGTTAAAGTCATCACAAGATCGGGAGCTTGCTGGGAGTCCGTCGGAAGAAGTTCGTCGGAAAGCTCGTCGGAACAAGACTCGACGTTCGTGGTTGAAAACTTGCTTATGATGTTTTTAGTTATGTAGTTCACTTATAATTAGGATTAGGATTAAGAGATAATCCTATATCCTAGTTAGGGGCCAATTGGGCCCAAAATTAGACTTGGTTTGGGCTAAATTTAAAGCCCAACCAATGAATCGGAGAGTCTAGCGGTGGCACCGCCCAGCACCCGAGAGCCAAGCGGTGGCACCGCCAGTCCACTATCAGTGTCAGACACTAACAGGCGGTGGCACCGCCAGCATCGAAAACCAAAGAGAATTCAAATTTTGGAGCCCAAATTTGAATCCTCTTGAGACCTATAAATACCCCTCAAATCTCAGCTGAGATTATAACTTTTTGAGAAGAAATTAATTGAGAGAAAGGCCTTAGAAAAGTCTTAGCTAGTCTTATTTTCAATTTGCTAGTGTTCACCTCCTTCTTTCTTGCTTAAAATCTGTAAGAGAGTGAACCACTTATAAAAAGTTGTAAGAGGGGTATTTACCCTTCCCCTTCAAGAGATTTGCTAGTGGAAGGTGGGAGCCTCATCGAAGAGGGGCCTCGCAAGTGGATGTAGGTCATTTGACCGAGCCATTTTAAAATCGGCGTAATCTCTGGTTTGCATTTCATTACTGCTATTTTCATTACTACAAACCTTCTTACTTGCTTTATTTCCTCATTACCTTTGCTGCATAACTTTGCGAATATGCCTTCAAGTTAAGCACTTCCGAGTTCAGTTTTTTTATCGTACGAAAGATTTGTCAAAACCGAAGTTTTAATTCGCTGCACTAATTTACCCCCCCCTCTTAGTGCCGCTCCGATCCTAACAATTGGTATCAGAGCTAGGCTCACTCTCATATTTGGTTTGATACCTAAGAGAGATGGCGTACTCCGGCATACATGAGGGTCATTCCATCACACGTCCACCCATGTTTAATGGGTCGGATTACACTTATTGAAAGACTCATATGAGGATCTTCCTCATTTCCATGGATTTCGAGCTTTGGACTATTGTTGAAAACGGATTTCAAAAATCTTCTCTTCCGATGAGCGAATGGAATGAATCGGAGAAGAAGGTTTTTGCTTTAAACGCAAAGGCTATGAATGCCTTGTTTTGTGCACTAGACAAAAATGAATTTAATCGTGTTTCAATTTGTGATTCAGCTTTTGATATTTGGAGAACTCTTGATGTCACTCATGAAGGCACTAGCCGAGTGAAAGAGTCCAAAATCAACATCCTTGTGTACTCTTACGAACTTTTTCGAATGAAACCAAGTGAGTCCATCGGAGACATGTACACCCGGTTCACGGATGTCATCAATGGACTCAAAGCTCTTGGTAAAGATTTTACTAACTTTGAACTAGTAACTAAAATCTTAAGATCCCTCCCTAAAAGTTGGGATCCAAAAGTTACGGCCATTCAAGAGGCCAAAGAACTTAAAACATTCCCTCTTGAAGAATTCATTGGGTCTCTAATGACCTACGAAATGACATGCCAAGCTCATGACGAGATCGAGAACCCCCTTCCAAAGAACAGGAAGGATATGACACTCACATCACAAGAAGACCACTTGAAAGGAACATCAAGTGATGAGGACAGTGACAATGACATTGCACTTTTGACTCAAAAATTTAAAAAATATTTAAGAAAGAACAAATTTAAAAATAATATAAAAAATAAATTCGAACACAAGAAGGACCAAATAATTTGCTATGAGTGCAAAAAACCGGGACACTACAAGAACGATTATCCTCAAGCCAAAAAGAGAACATCAAAGAAGAAGGCGCTCAAGGCAACGTGGGATGATTCAAGCGCGTCCGAAGAAGAGGAGTCCAACACCGAGCAAGTTGCTCATTACGCCCTAATGGCCATCGGAGAAGAGGTAACGGATTTAATTGATGCAGATTTACCTTATCATGAATTATTAAATGCTTTCCATGAGTTATTTGATGAATGTAAGACAATTAGTAGAAAATATAAATTGCTAAAAAAGGAGCATGATAGTCTCACTTGTGATATTGATAAATTAAAAATTGAATATCATGATAGTTTAGCTCCATATATAAAATGCCATGATCTAGAATCTCTCCAAAAGGAGAACTTACTACTTAAGGACACCTTGAAGAAATTCGTGGTTGGTAGCAAATCTTTGAACATGATCCTTACAAATAAGGGTCACGTTCCTAAAAGAAGTGGAATCGGATTTGTGAGAAGTCCTCACCAAAATCTAACCACCTTCATTAAAGGCCCCGTCTTACATGTTCGGCACCAAAGCAATTGTAACTTTTGTTGCAAATATGGACATAAAACTTATAAATGTCCATTCAAGAAAATTAGTCCGAACAAACTAATTTGGATTCCTAAAGGAACCATGATCAATTCTATGCAATATGATGAACAAGTTAAATCAGTTTTTAAGGCACCCAAAAGAAAATAGGTACCTAAAAATAATCCCTTCTTGTAGAAACATACACCATCACAAGCTAGGAGCAAGAGATGGTATCTAGATAGTAGATGCTCAAGACATATGACTGGAGATCCATCTCATTTCTCTATGCTCACTAGCAAAGAAGAAGGGTACGTCACCTTCGGAGACAACAACCAAGGCAAAATCATTGGCAAGGGAACCATAGGTAACAAATTAAAATTTTCTATTGATGATGTCTTACTAGTTGATGGATTGAAACATAATCTCTTGAGTGTTAGTCAATTATGCGATAAAGGTTATATCGTTAGATTTGAATCAAATGTGTGTATTATTGAAAAACCAAACCATAACATAACTATGATTGCATTAAAACAAAATAATGTCTACACCATCAACCTTGATGAACTAAGTAATGAAATGTGCTTCTCCGCTTTAAATGATGATGTTTGGCTTTTGCATAGGAGAGACTAGGCCATGCAAGCATGAAACTAATATCTAAGATCTCATCTAGAGAATTAGTGCAAGGAATTCCAAATATAAAGTTTATTAAGGATAAAGTATGCGATGCATGTCAACTAGGTAAACAAATAAAAACTAGTTTTAAACCAAAAACTCAAATTAGCACCACTAGACCATTACAATTGATTCATTTGGACTTATTTGGACCAATTGACACAAGTCTAGGAGGAAGCAAATATGCGTTTGTAATTGTGGATGACTATACTAGATACACTTGGACCTATTTCTTAGCTCACAAAAGTAATTGTTTCAAGTGTTTCTCTAAATTTTGTAAACTCACTCAAAATGAAAAAGGTTTCATGATTTCATCAATTCGGAGTGATCACGGTGGCGAATTTCAAAATCGTGACTTTCAAAATTTTTGTGAAGTTAATGGATACAATCACAACTTCTCCACTCCGAGGAATCCCCAACAAAATGGAGTAGTTGAAAGAAAAAATAGAAACCTACAAGAAATGGCAAGAACGATGTTAAATGAACATAGTCTACCCAAGTATTTTTGGGCCGAAGCCGTAAATACGGCTTGCTACATCATGAATAAGGTCCTAATAAGACCATCCCTATCAAAAACTCCCTATGAATTATGGAATAACAAAAAACCAAATATTTCCTATTTTAAAGTTTTCGGTTGTAAATGCTTTATTTTGAATGAAAGGGATGCCTTAGGAAAATTTGATGCTAAATCCGATGAAGGCATCTTTCTTGGTTACTCTTCCGTTTCTAAGGCTTTTCGGGTTTTTAACAAAAGAACCTTAGTAATAGAAGAGTCTATTCATGTGGTTTTTAATAAAATTTTTAATTTAAAGAAAAATGATTTTGATGATGATCTTAGTTTTGATAATTTGAATTTAAATGAACCCCCTCCTCAAAATAGCAACTTGGATGCACCTTCTTCCGAAATTTCCTTACCCAAGGAATGGAAGTATATAGATGCTCATCCAAAGGAGCTAATTATTGGAGATACATCAAAAGGGGTTCAAACTTGTTCCTCTTTCAAGAATTTTTTTGCTAACGCCGCCTTTGTTATGACCGGAGCGGCACTAAGAGGGGGGGGGGTGAATTAGTGCAATGGTAAAGTATGATAAACTTTCGACGATTTAAACACTTACGAAAACTTCGTACGATAAAAGCAACGTTTTATTTGAAACCGTTTCGATTGCGTTTTAACTTGAAGGCATATGTAAGAAGGAGACAAAGAAGTAGAGTATCAAAATGAAGATGGTTTGCAGTAATATAAATGACAATAAGATAAATGCAAACCAGAGAAGACGGTAGTTTATAGTGGTTCAGTCAATCGTGACTTACATCCACTCCTCTGATTCCTCTTCCGTCGAGGCCACCGGCATCCACTAATGATCTTCCTTTACTAGGCAAAGATCAACCTCCTTCTTACACCCCTCTTACAACCTCTTACAAGTGGTTCACCCTTTTACAAAGATTTCAATGAAAAGAAAGGAGGTGAACACTCAAGTTATTGAAAACAAGACTTTTCCTAAAGCTTTTCTCAACTTCTAGCTTCTCCAAAAGGTTGTTATCTCAGTTGAGATTTGAGGGGTATTTATAGGCCTCAAGAGGATTCAAATTTGGGCTCCAAAATTTGAATTCTCTTTCGTTCCCGATGCTGGTGGTGCCACCGCCTGTCAGTTTCTGACACTGATAGTGGACTGGCGGTGCCACCGCCTAGGCCAATTCAGCTCACTGGTTGGGCTCCAAACTTGGCCCAAACCAGTCCGAACTCGGGCCCAATTGGCCCCTACTTGGGTTATAGGATTAACACCTAATCCTAACCCTAATTAACGTGCTAACTACGAATTTAAAGATATTTTCTAAGCTATTACAAAGTTCGTAAGTCAAGACTTCTTCCGGCGAGCTTCCGACGAACTTCCGATAAACTCTCGGAAACCATTCTGCGGACTCCCGATAAGCTCCTAGACTTCACGATTTGATCTTGGCGAGTTCCAACGAGCTTCTTCGGTAAGCTCCGATCTTTCTCGGCGAGCTCTGCAAACTTCCAACGAACCTTCTGGCGAGCTTCCGAAAAACCCTTCGGCAAGCTCCCTACTCATTCTCGGCTAGTTCCGGCAGCATTCCCGATGAACCTTCGGACTTCCGTCGAACTCTCGAACTCGCAACAAATCCTTCGCGCTTGACTCCGATACTTTATTTTGCTTTATGTCTTCATCGTTATCGTAGTTAATCCTACACACACAAGCCAAAACTCTACTCCGATCTAGACAATTATTACAAAGCGAATTGACATTCTGTTGCCCGGCACATCATTGGTTGGCGCATCGTCCGATTCTTCGGCGCATCGTCCTCTCTTACGTCTTGTTGCCCAATCGGCGGTTGACCTCCGCAACCCCGATATCCTTGGCGTAATTCTGCTCTTGGCCCGATGCCCGACGTCCGAAGCCTTCTGCCATCCAATATCCTAATGTGATCTCCTCTAGCGCAACGTCAATTCCTCCTGCGTTAATTGTCTAATCATGATCGAGTAGACCTGCATCACTCAAAATGCTTTTAAACATCTAAACACAATCAATTAGTTTCATCATCAAAATCCGAGATTCAACAATCTCCTCCTTTTTGATGATGACAACTAATTGATGACTAATGGAGTTAACCTTAACTCCCCGGAGTTTAACTAAACTCCCCCTATCAATATGCAATTGATAGAACACTTAGATTATCCCAAATCAAAGTAACATTCATCACATGTTAAGAAAAACATTTAAACCATCATGTAAATATATATAAAATATTCAATTCAATGCATGAAGTCATCAATATACTTCTCCCCCTATGTCATCAACAAAAAGGAGAAGTAGCTCTAGCTATTTTAAAAGATATTCAAGTTTTTGTAACATGAAGCTAGATTTTCATCACAACATATAAGCACAAAAGCATAGTAAGATTCTTAAGTTCAATCATGACAATTCAACACTTGCTTCTTGTACAAGATTGCACTTTGCTTTTCTTTGCATGTTCTAACTAGCAAAAGCTTTCTCCCCTTTGTTTTTATTGAAAAAAAAGGGAAGAGTACAAGCTAGCCAGCATTTGCCTTGAGCTAGCAATCTTTCTCCCCCTATATCATTGCCGAAAAGAAGGAGAGGAACCAATGATTTAGACTTTTACATAAATTATGAATTTGCATCAATCAATATTTCAATCATCACATGATATATACAAGACAAAAATGCAAAGAAATCATGTCATGAAAGACATCAATTGTTAAACATGATATGATAATAGTCTCAAAATTTTCAATTTGCGATACATGTGATACATTGCGATACTAAAAAATTTAATGCGATGCTTTTAAGGATATCAACCTATTTTTGATACAAAGCATGGCAAGAGCAATTTTGTTGTAAGTTTTTGAAGTTTTGCACTTTTTGCTTCTTTCGATAGGCAAGATCTTTCTTCTCTTTTTGAGAAGTGCAAGCTTGCAAGTTTTACTTCCTTAGCATGCTAGGAAGTTTACTTTCATTTTCAATGCACAAGCTAGCAAAAACCTTCTCCCCTTTATCAAAGTAAAAAACAAAGGGAGGACTCAATGGCTAAAAATTTCAACCATTCAACAAGCTAAATATGCAAAGAATTCATGAAATATATCAATAAGGATCAATTTATGAATACCAAAGATATGATTCAATGGTTCATTAAAATTCTTCTTAACAAGTTCACGATCAAGATTCATTTGAAAAGATATAGCACAAAGAGCAACTTGAAACATTCTTATCAAGATCACATTTTAAAATATTCCAAGTATCAAGAGGAATTAATTGGGTGATGAGATAAATATTTCACGAATACATGGAATTGTATAAAAAAAAATCATATCATATGTGTTTCATACATTCATATCATCACATGAAGGAATATAAACAAAAATTAGTGATGAGATATTACTTCATGAATACAATAAAATTCATATAGCATATCATGGTTTATTAGAATTAGTCTTCCTTTTGGTGAATAGCAAAAAGAATAGTAGGAGAGCAAGATCTCAATTCATGCACATCAAATATTCAATCATCAAAATCATGATTCATCTAGAAAATTCTCCTCTTTAAATATTCAAAGAGAGAATCATGATGAACATTCTTTGGTTTACATAAAGTTTCAAAACATAATTATTAAGATCATGAATACTAAAAGACTATGAAACATTTCGACGAATCTCCTTTTAAATAGAAAACAATCTTGATTCATAAAAGATTTCATGTTATAAATTTCAAGAGATCAAGATCGTGATTTCGATAAAAATTTATTCAAATTTAAATCATCAAAATCATTATCAAAATCCAAGAGATTCACAAGATGATACAAATGGATTCATCAAAATCAATAAGATCGAGCAAAATAATTTTCAAGAATGTTTCCCTCTTTTCGATTGTTTCAAAACATATGATTTTGTTTCATTTATGCCAAATAAAAACATGTATCATGTTTAAAACCGAAGGAGTAAGATTTATTACAACAAAGATCAATAAGGTACTTTTATTATGGTAAAAATTAATAATTCATAAATCGTAAGATTCATCGTGCATAATTTCGTGATTTATTAAGCATGATCAATATGCATGACACTAAAACATGGTTTCAAAATGTTTAATATTTTTATTACATAATTTCATCATTATGCATCATTATATATAACTTTACAATGTCATGCATAAAATCATCAAATCATAGTATTAAAATATTAATATTTTTATTACAACTTTATGCATCATTAAGTATACAATTGTCAAGCATGACACTTCACTATTTCATATAAGCATGCCTATTTCATTTATGTCAAATCAAAACATACATCATTTTTAAAGCCACTTTTATGTCAAATCAAAAAATGCATCATTAAGCATGATCATTATGCATTACTTCAAATCAAACATGATTTCATTTATTTTTAAAATATTTATAATGATAGAGCATATAAGCCAAAGAAACTATTAAACATAAAGCATATTCATCAATGATGGTTTCATTGGGCATAAGGTATTTTCAAACAAAATCATTTTGTTATTTGTTGTAGTCATACATTTTTCTTTTTAGGTGAATCTATCTTTTCATGCTTAAATTTTTTAATTTTTCAAAGATGCTAAAAGAAAAACATGATATAATTTTTGAAAAATAATTTTTTATTTTCTATTCCTACTATCTAAATTAAGCACTTATAAAAAACTTCAAGTAATTTCAAAATAATTCAAGAGAGTTGAGTTACTTACCTTGTAGTCGAAGCCCGTCAAAGCCCAATTCGCCGTTTCATTTTTGGAAGTTCTTGATTCATCCTTGGGTGCCTTCCTTTTCTTTGGCCTCTTCCTCCGTTCAAGTTCATTGTTTATTTTAGATTTTTGTTTAATGAATTTATTAAGAGTTAGTGTTCGAAGTTCAAGTTCATCATTGTCCTCATCACTTGAGTCATCGCTCAAGTGGTATTCATTTGTCCGAAGTTCCAAATCCTTCCTATTCTTTGGAAGGTGGTTCAAGTGTTCATTGTGTTTATCATGTGCATTGCGCACCATTTCATATGCCATCAATGAGCCGATAAGTTCTTCAAGTGGAAAAATATTTAAATCTTTTGTTTCTTGAATTGCCGTTACTTTTGATTCCCAAGCTTTAGAAAGTGATCGTAAAACTTTACTAACAAGTTCAAAATTCGAGAAACATTTGTCAAGGGCTTGTAAACCATTGACGACATCCATAAAACGGGTGTACATGTCAACAATGGTTTCGCTCGGCTTCATTTGAAAAAGCTCGAAATCATGCATTAAAATGTTAACTTTCGGGTCTTTGACTCTACTAGTTCCCTCATGCGTGATTTCAAGTGTTCGCCAAATATCAAAAGCCGTTTCGCATGTAGAAATCCGATTGAACTCATTTTTGTCCAAAGCGCAAAATAAGGCATTCATAGCCTTTGCGTTTAAAGAAAAATACATCTTCTCCAAATCTGACCATTCGTTCATCGGTTTAGAGGGAAGTTGAAAACCGTTTTCAACGATATTCCATAAATCTAAATTCATAGAAATCAAGAAAACTCTCATTCGAGTTTTCCAATAAGTGTAGTCCAATCCGTTAAACAACGGTAGACGAACAACCGAAAAGCCCTCTTAAAAGCCATGAAGAGCCATTTCTCTCGGGTGTAAATCCGAAATGAGAAATACCGGGCTCTGATACCAATTGTTATGACCGGAGCGGCACTAAGAGGGGGGGGGTGAATTAGTGCAATGGTAAAGTATGATGAACTTTCGATGATTTAAACACTTACGAAAACTTTGTACGATAAAAGCAACGTTTTGTTTGAAACCGTTTCGATTGCGTTTTAACTTGAAGGCATATGTAAGAAGGAGACAAAGAAGTAGAGTATCAAAATGAAGATGATTTGCAGTAATATAAATGACAATAAGATAAATGCAAACCAGAGAAGACAGTAGCTTATAGTGGTTCGGTCAATCGTGACCTACATCCACTCCTCTGATTCCTCTTCCGTCGAGGCCACCGGCATCCACTAATGATCTTCCTTTACTAGGCGAAGATCAACCTCCTTCTTACACCCCTCTTACAACCTCTTACAAGTGGTTCACCCTTTTACAAAGATTTCAATGAAAAGAAAGGAGGTGAACACTCAAGCTATTGAAAACAAGAATTTTCCTAAAGCTTTTCTCAACTTCTAGCTTCTCCAAAAGGTATCTCAGCTGAGATTTGAGGGATATTTATAGGCCTCAAGAGGATTCAAATTTGGGCTCCAAAATTTGAATTCTCTTTGGTTCCCGATGCTGGCGGTGCCACCGCTTGTCAGTTTCTGACACTGACAGTGGACTGGCGGTGCCACCGCCTAGCAAAGCGGTGCCATCACCCAACTCTCGGGTGCTGGGCGGTGCCACCGCCCAGTCTAGGTGGTGCCACTGCCTAGGCCAATTCAGCTCACTGGTTGGGCTACAAACTTGGCCCAAACCAGTCCGAACTCGGGCCCGATTGGCCCCTACTTGGGTTATAGGATTAACACTTAATCCTAACCCTAATTAATGTGCTAACTACGAATTTAAAGACATTTTTTAAGCTATTACAAAGTCCGTAAGTCAAGACTTCTTCCGGCGAGCTTCCGACGAACTTCCGACGGTCTTCCGATAAACTCTCGGAAACCATTCTGCGGACTCCCGGCAAGCTCCTAGACTTCACGATTTGATCTTGGCGAGTTCCAACGAGCTTCTTCGGTAAGCTCCGATCTTTCTCGGCGAGCTCCGCGAATTTCCAACGAACCTTCTGGCGAGCTTCCGAAAAACCCTTCGGCAAGCTCCCTACACATTCTCGGCTAGTTCCGACAGAATTCCCGACGAACCTTCAGACTTCCGTCGAACTCTTGAACTCGCAACAAATCCTTCGCGCTTGAGTCCGATACTTTATTTTGCTTTATGTCTTCATCGTTATCGTAGTTAATCCCGCACACACAAGCCAAAACTCTACTCCGATCTAGACAATTATTACAAAGCGAATTGACATTCTGTTGCCCGGCACGTCATTGGTTGGCGCTTCGTCCGATTCTTCAGCGCATCGTCCTCTCTTGCGGCTTGTTTCCCAATCGGCGGTTGACCTCCGCAACCCCGATATCCTTGGCGCAATTCCGCTCTTGGCCCGATGCCCGACGTCCGAAGCCTTCTGCCATCCAATATCCTAATGTGATCTCCTCCGGCGCAACGTCAATTCCTCCTGCGTTAACTGTCTAATCCTGATCGAGTAGACCTGCATCACTCAAAATGCTTTTAAACATCTAAACAGAATCAATTAGTTTCATCATCAAAATTCGAGATTCAACAGCCTTCCTTTCTCAAATCGAACCTAAATGCATTGACGATGCCATAAAAGATGATTTTTGGGTTATTGCAATGCAAGAGGAATTGAATCAATTTGAGAGGAATAAGGTTTGGAAGCTTGTTCCTAGACCTAGTGACCATTTAATCATTGGTACTAAATGGGTCTTTAGAAACAAGCAAGACGAAAATGGTATCGTGGTTAGAAACAAAGCTAGATTAGTGGCCAAAGGTTTCAACCAAGAAGAAGGTATCGATTATGAAGAAACCTTCGCTCCCGTGGCTCGATTAGAAGCCATAAGGATGCTCCTTGCCTATGCTAGTAGTAATAATTTTAAACTGTTTCAAATGGATGTCAAAAATGCTTTCTTGAATGGTTTTATTTCCGAAGAAGTATATGTCGAACAACCTCTTGGATTTGAAAATTCTCTTCTTCCTAATCATGTATTCAAATTGACTAAGGCTCTCTATGGCTTGAAACAAGCTCCTAAAGCTTGGTATGAAAGGCTTAGTTCCTTTCTTATTTTAATTAATTTTACCAAAGGCAAGGTTGATACTACATTGTTTATTAAACATTTTGAAAATAATTTTCTTATTGTGCAAATTTATGTTGACGATATTATTTTTGGCTCCTCGGATGAATCACTATGTGAATCATTTGCCAAATGTATGAGTCATGAATTTGAAATGAGTTTAATGGGTGAATTAACTTTCTTTTTAGGATTACAAATCAAACAACTTAGTGATGGCATATTTCTTAACCAATCTAAATATACATTAGAATTGTTAAAACGATTTAACATGGATAATTCAAAATCAATAAGCATCCCTATGAGTACTTCGACTAAGTTAGATATGGATGAAAATAGTGAAAATTTCGATCAAAAAACATATAGGAGAATGATAGGTAGTCTACTCTACCTCACCGCGACTAGATCGGATATTATGTTTAGTGTAGGACTTTGCGCTAGGTTTCAATCTAATCCTAAATTATCTCATCTTAAGAGTGTTAAAAGAATATTTAGGTATCTTAAAGAAACTCCAAATTTAGGATCGTGGTATCCAAAATATGAAAAATTCGATTTAATAGCTTATGCAGATGCCGATTTTGGCGGATGCAGGATAGATAGAAAAAGTACATCTGGAACATGCCAATTTTTAGGACATGCACTTGTTTCTTGGACTTCCAAGAAACAAAATTCAGTTGCACTATCTACGGCGGAAGCCGAATACATTGCTGCAAGTGCATGCTGTGCACAAGTTATTTGGATGAAAAATACATTAGAAGACTATGGAATTCACTTCAAAAATGTTCCCATAAAATGTGATAATACTAGTGCCATATTCCTCACCAAAAATCCAATTCAGCACTCTAGAACTAAGCACATCGACGTTAGGCATCATTTCATACGCGATCATGTCCTTAACAATAATGTTGTTCTAGAATTCATTGACACAAAGCATCAATTAGCAGATATATTTACGAAAGCTTTGAATGAAGACCAATTTGAATTCATTAGAAGAGAATTAGGTATGTTAAATTGTCCCTAAGAATAAACTTGTTTGAATGGATTTTCCGTAAAGTTTTTCATCCTCTCTCCGTTCCTCGATGAATTTGATTCTTCTCTTTCGATTCTAAATGAAACGTTAAATTACCTTATCCTATCTTGAGTCAAACACCGCTCCCATCTGATCAAGAATGATTTTATGATATTTTGTGAATCTCGAAATTGATTTTGATGGCTTGATTATGAGTTTCAAGTTGACGATTTGAATTTGAATGAGTCTGTATTCGATTTATGATCTTGACTTATTGGAGTTACTACTTGAAATTTTGATATCTCTTCTTTATACACCTACAATTTTTGTTATTTATAGAAAGAAGAGATTTAATAAAATGGATGAATGCTGAATTTTCCTTTAAGATGAACTCTGCGTAGATATTTTAGCACACTTAATTTTGAATGATGAATTTTTGTATGATCAATGCTGAATTCCTGATGTTATTATGTGCTTCAAGTCTCATTCCCTTTTTGTTGATAACAAAGGGGGAGAAGTGATGACTTATACCATTTCGATAGCATGACTTAATGAAAATGTCTTATGCGCATCGATAACATGACTAATATGAATTACAAAAACTTATGCGATATGAATGTCTTATATGCCTTGCAAAATCTTTGAGAATATCACAAGACTGATTGATCATATTGAAAGCATGCCTTACATTTATATCATGAAATTCATGTTAAAAATCTTTATCTCCTATCATAGTAAAAATTGTCTCTTATCATTCGACTTGAAAATGATTTTCATCGTAGTTTTGTATTTACTATTGCTTAATGAGAATAACGATAAGTTCTACGATTAGAACTTATCGGTTTATGCTTGAATTCAATGGATGGAATTCAAGTGTTTTCATCTTCTCATAATATGGCATATAGATAGGGGGAGTTATGTTTAACTCTATCATCAATTGATTGTCATCATAAAAAAGGGGGAGATTGTTGAATCTCGGATTTTGATGATAAAATCAATTGATGGGTTAATTAATCTAATCCATATTATTGAGTTAAGTGTGCAAGATTAACTACGATAATCAGAAAACACAAAGCAAGAATACCGGAGTCAAGTTCGATGGACGTTTAAGAGACCGAAGAATCGTCGGAGATGCTGCCGGAACCAACCGAGAAGAAATCGGGAACCTGTCGGAATTTTCGGAAGTTCGCCAAAGAGATCGTCGGAGGTTCACGGAGATCACCGAGAAGGCTCGGCTACTCGTTAAAGTCATCACAAGATCGGGAGCTTGCTGGGAGTCCGTCGGAAGAAGTTCATCGGAAAGCTCGCCGGAACAAGACTCGACGTTCGCGGTTGAAAACTTGCTTAGGATGTTTTTCGTTATGTAGTTCACTTGTAATTAGGATTAGGATTAAGAGATAATCCTATATCCTGGTTAGGGGCCAACTGGGCCCAAAATTAGACTTGGTTTGGGCTAAATTTAAAGCCTAACCAATGAACCGGAGAGTCTGGCGGTGGCACCGCCAGCCCACTGTCAGTGTCAGACACTGACAGGCGGTGGCACTGCCAGCATCGGAAACCAAAGTGAATTCAAATTTTGGAGCCCAAATTTGAATCCTCTTGAGGCCTATAAATACCCCTCAAATCTCAGCTGAGATTACAACTTTTTGAGAAGCAATTGATTGAGAGAAAGGTCTTAGAAAAGTCTTAGCTAGTCTTGTTTTCAATTTGCTAGTGTTCACCTCCTTCTTTCTTGCTGAAAATCTGTAAGAGAGTGAATCGCTTGTAAAAAGTTGTAAGAGGGGTATTTACCCTTCCCCTTCAAGAGATTTGCTAGTGGAAGGTGTGAGCCTCATCGAAGAGGGGCCTCGTAAGTGGATGTAGGTCATTTGACCGAACCACTTTAAAATCGACGTAATCTCTGGTTTGTATTTCATTACTGCTATTTTCATTACTGCAAACCTTCTTACTTGCTTTATTTCCTCATTACCTTTGCTGCACAACTTTGTGAATACACCTTCAAGTTAAGCACTTCCGAGTTTGATTTTTTTATCGTACGAAAGATTTGTCAAAACCGAAGTTTTAATCCGCTACAATAATTCACCCCTCCTCTTAGTGTCGCTCCGATCCTAACAAAAATCACGTCTTTTCTTCAACCAGTTCTTTGAGAGTTTCTTTTCCAACTGTATATCTAGGCTCCTCAGATCAATTTTATGAGCTCTAAAGAATATACCATTGCCACCAAAGCTCCTAGACGCCTACAGTTTAGAAAGTGACACCCCTCCGCCGCTTTAGAAGAAGCCCAAACTAAACTATTTTCCTCTCCTTCTGTGTCCATGATGCCACATCAAACCAACTCCAAGAAGCTCAAGGAAAGCCAATTAGGTACACTTGTACTAGACTATAAAATCTTAACGGTATCCCCCATTAGAATCGATATTGATATAGAAGAAACTCTAAAACCCCTTCCTTACCACCGGTCTCCTAAAATAGATGCTTTATGAGAATAGCCTGCAAAAGACCAACACCAGTCAATCCAGAACTAAATTTCTACATCAAAACAATACAAACCAAACAAATAACAGATGCAATTACCAGAATTTAGCAAAGAAAGACCTCAAGATGCCAACTTTCAAGTGCAAAACGGCAAGTCACCGACCGCAGACCAAATTGGAGATGGAAAACTGATTCAAGCAAAAAAAAAAAATGTAAATTTTTTTTGACAAGTAGGATAAGAGGAAGGCACAGAGTGTACTTTGCTAAAACCACGTGTTATAACCCTTGTAGATTCTAAGCTTCGGGTTGATCTCTTTAGGGGATCGACCTTCTTGGAACTCTATAGGGGTTCTTTCCTCCAAATTGCTACTCAAAGGTTACATAAAAAATTCATCTATTACTTATTAAAAAAGAATGAATACATGGCTATTTATAAGACTTCTAAATCCTAACTCCTAATATGACTCATACTTTAGACTCATATTCCTTTATAACTCCTAATACTTCTCTAAGAACAACTCATAATAGGACTCCTACTCAAGACTCCTATTCCTTTACAACTCCTAATGCTTCTTTAAGAAATAACCTCCTAACTCTAGCCGGCTTCTTCACCTCTTTAATAGGGGTCAGCTAGGTAGATTAACATGAATACCCCTCTCAGTTAGGACTCTCCTAGTTAGAGTCCTAACAGACCCGCCCTCTTCAAATTAGCCTTGTCCTTTAGGCTGACGATTCATGAATTCTAAAAAGTTGATTTTCAAGTCGTCATAGTTCTCCAAAGTGACACTTTCTACTAGCAAGTTCACTCACTATATTAGCACTTTAATAGTGGGCCGTCGTCGTCAAGTCACGATCCGTCGATCAATAATGGCACTCAGTTGGGTTTGGAGTTCTGCTTGGGTAGTCATATTTAGTGGATGGCTTTGGGTTGTCTCCAAGCACATGTTCACCACTTCCGTCTGATCGTCGGTTTGTGGGTAATACGTCGTACTTCTTTTCAATTTAGTGCCCTACATCTGGAATAACTTTTTGGAAGGTGGTAGCCTTTCGATGAAGTCCATGGAGATGTCAGTCCACACTGAGTCCTGTATGAGTAGTGGTTGTAGCTTCCCTGGACTTGTCATTGTTTCACCCTTGTGCTGTTGACATACATCACATTGTGCTACATATTCAGCAATAATTTTTTTCATCCCTCTCCAATAAAAAATTTACTTCACTCTTTTGTAAGTTCTCAAGAATCTGGAGTGCCCTACTGAGAAGGTGTGGAGTGTATTTCATACTAGATGATTTTGATGTAAGGGGAGTCAGGTATAAGCACAATATGACCTTTGTAGCGTAGATCCCTCGAATCCCAAGTGTAGTGGGTTATTGCACTTGGATCCTCCTCCAATTTTTTTATGATGTTGCTGATCTCTGGATCCTTCTTCCATTCTTCTCTAATGTCCTTGAGGAAGTTGGTGGTAGGAAGGGAGATGACTGAAAACTTAGGTTACTCAGGTAGCCATGAGAGTGCATCTACAACAACGTTTTCTTTTTCCTTTTTGTAAATAATTTCATAATCAAATCCAAAAAGTTTAGTTACCCATTTTTGCTACTCAGGGGATAATATCTTTTATTCTAAAAAGTACTTGAGGCTTCTATAGTCGGTTTTATTTTGAAATCGCCGACCGATCAAGTAGGGTCTCCACCTCGTTACTACGTGTATAATGGCGAGCATCTCCTTATCATATATTTATATATTTTGATTAGAGGGAGATAATGCCTTACTGGTGTATGTGAGTGGTCAACCATCTTGCATGAGAACGGCTCCAATTCTGACTCCAGATGCGTCAACCTTAATTATGAAGGGTCGACTGAAATCTGATGGCGCTAGCACCGACGTCATTGTCATGGCTGTCTTAAGTTTGTCAAAGGCAGCGGAGGCTTTGTCCGACCATTGGAAGGCATTTTTTTTCAGTAGAGAAGTGAGAGGTGCGCTGATCTTCCCATAGTCCTTAACAAATTTTCGATAGTAGCCCGTTAGTCCAAGGAACCCGCATAGTAATTTCACGTTTATAGGTTTCGGCCAGCCTTGCATTGCTTCAATTTTTGTTGGGTCTACTGCCACTCCTTCTAATATTATGTGCCCAATGTACTCTACTTTTTGTCGGAGAAGACTATACTTTGGCAACACAAATTTACGAAGAAAGCTCCGAAAAATATCGTTCATGTGACTTTGGAAGGTTGAAGGAGCACTAGTAAGTCCAAAAGGTATTACCAAGAATTCATAATAGCCATTATATGTGCGGAATACAGTTTTTGGAATGTTGTCTTCACATACCCGAATTTGATGGTAACCGGATCGGGGGTCCAACTTCATGAAGACTCAAGCTCCTTTTAACTCATCAAGAAGTTCATCCACCATTGGTATTGGGTACTTGTCCTTGACGGTGATACTATTTAAAGCTCGGTAGTCGATGCACATCTGCCAAGTTCCGTCCTTCTTGCGTACAAGTAGCACTAGTGAGGAATAGGGGCTGCAACTTGGCTGAATCACCACTGTTTCAAGCATCTCCTTTACGATCTTTTTAATTTCATCCTTCTAGAGGTGAGGATATAGGTACAGCCAAGTGTTCGCTGGTAGCTTGTCGGGAAGGATTGAAACCTGATGGTCATGTTGTCGAGTAGGAGGAAGACCACGCAGCTTAACAAAAATGTCAGAAATTCAGCAAGCAATTGGGCGAGATTTTGATCTTTAATTTCTATTTTATTCCCCTCTAGTTGCTGCTGGAGATGCATAAAAAAGCCACCATTTACTTTGTGCAAAACTTTCTCCATTCGTTAGGTTGAAATAGTGGTTACGTTGCTTCCGCGCTTCCCGTGTAGGATGATCTGTTTGCCTTTGTAGTAGAATTTCATAATTAATTTGGAGAAGTTCCAAGAGACATCACCTAGCGTCATCAGCCATTCTATACCAAGAATGGCCTTATAGTCATCAATTGGTAGGAGGAAGAAGTCGGTGATAATTTCTTTATCTTGTAGTAATAGTTTCACCTGTGGACATCTTTGGTTGCACTTTAGGATTCTTCCGTCGACGACCTTTACGTCAAATTTTTTGCAACATTCGATGTGGAGTATCATTCGAGTAGCAACCTTGCTATTTAGGAAGTTAATAATACTACTAGTGTCGATAAAAACAGTCATCGGTTGTTGTTTGAGAAGGCCTTCAACTTTCATCGTTTGTGGGTTTGAGTAGCTGGCTAGTGCGTGTACTATAAAGTCGGTTGGTTGTGACTCTTCTTCTACATCTTCTTCTTCTTCATATTCAAGGTTTTCTTCTAGATATTCAATGACCTCTTTTTCTACTGGTTTAATCACAAGAAGTCTCCCTTTTTCACAACGATGCTGGCGGCTCCATGACTCGTCATAGTGCCAACATAACCCCTTTGCAGATTGCTCCTAAAGCTCTTTTCTTGTCAACCTTTTTAGTGCAAGGGCTTGGTTGATAATAGAAGGGGTTGAGGGCTTTAGTATTGTTGGTCGAGGAGTGACTCTAGTCCTTCGGGCTTCATAGTTCAATCGCTCCTCTTGAAGTCGTGCGAAAGAGATGGCTGCCATAAGCGTGTACGGTTGTCGCGCTTTAACTTCTCCCCAGATCTCTGGCTTCAAGCCCCCAATGAAGGTCCATAATAGATATTTTTTAGACCAATCATGAGTTTGATTAGATAACCTTTCAAACTTGGTTTAGTACTCTTGAATGGTGGAGGTTTGTTGGATCTTTGCTAGTTATCCGTCAATGTTTTCGTAATCGGTTGGTCTAAAGCGGATCAGCAGCCCTTTGAATTATCACCATGAGAGGACTCTATGAGTATGTTTAAACTAGTCAAACCACTGTATGACATCCCCTTCAAGATGTATAGCCAAAATTTTCACCATAGATGCGTCCATGGTTTTGTGGTACCGAAAATATCACTCCGCGTGCGAGATCCAACCAATCGGGTCTCCTTCTTCCCATATAGGAAAGTCCACCCTCATGCATGGATAGTTGGGATTGGTTATAGAGTCTTTCCTCTCTTGTAAGTCATCTCTTCAGGCTTAGTGTGATTGGTCAGAGCTCTCTCTTTGATATGATTTCTTTGGGCTTGGTGGTTGGCCCAAACTGAGTTCGGTAAAGAGAGTCTGAATCTTATTCTCCATTCGTGTCTCAAAGGCTTTGAATTTAGCATTGATTACCTCCTCCGATACATTAATATATGCCTCCAAATTTATAATGTTAAGATCTCTTTTTTTTTGTTGGGTTAAAGGTATGTATATGTTGAGAGAAGTAGTGATCGAAAGGGTTGGTGGATTGGTGGATATAGGTTGTGGTTTAGGCTTGTTTTGTGGCTGTTTTGGGTGCAGTTTGAGGGTGTGGTTTGGTGGAGTTTTCGAGCTGTGATGGTAGTAGATGAAGGTTAGGGAAAAAATTTTAGATCTATAGTAGATGGCAACAAAGGTTTGATAGAAATCAGTGGAAGTTGCTGCAGATATGTGTTGTCTTGTAAGAGCAGAATTGTCATTGAAGAAACAACGATTTCTCGATGAAATTTTTAGTAAAAATCAAGAAAGTTAAGGAGAGAATTTGACAGCAAACTCTTAGTTTATATAATAGCAAAGATAACTAATTTAATCAAGAAAATTTTGGTAATATAACAGTAAGGAAATTGGTGCAAGTTGCGGTAGCAGAATTCTCGTCGAAAAATTTCAACGGTTTGCGATAAAAATTTGTAGCAATACAAGAATGTTTTTAGAGATGAATTCCTAAATAGATCAATCTTAGATGGAAGCTAAGATGAACTATGAAGTGTATAAGAAATTTCGTTCAAAAAGGGTTGCAAATAGATCAGTTAAGGCAACAATATGTGACTGAAATTTTCTACAACAATCCTTCGTTTGCAAAGATGATAACTTTTACGACGAAAGGAATTCATAGGAATATATGAATAATTTTTTTAGATTTTTGAATAAGGATAACTAAATTACAGCAGTAGTAAGATAGGAAACCAGAACCTGTTGTAATTCATAGGGAGATCAAAGGATGATTCATAGTGGTGGAGATGACGGAATTTGGCGATGATCTTTTAAGCAATTGTGGGAATTGCTTTGGGCAGCTATGGAGAGCTGATGGATGGCTGTGGAAGGGTAGCAAGGTTCCAAGAATGCTACTCTAATACCAAGTGTTAGAACCCTTACGGATTCTAAGCTTGGGGTTGATCTTTTTAGGGGATCAGCCTCCTTAGAACTCTATAGGGGTTCCTTCTTCCAAGTTGCTACTCAAAGGTTGCTAAAAAGATTCATCTATTTCTTATGAAAAGATGATGAATACATGATTATTTATAGGGCTTCTAAACCCTAACTCCTAATAGGACCCACTCAAGACTCCTATTCCTTTACAACTCCTAATGCTTCTCTAAGAACAACTCGTAATAGGACTCCTACTCAAGACTCCTATTTTTTAACAATTCCTAATGCTTCTCTAAGAAATAACCTCCTAACCCTAGTCGGCCTCTTTACCTCTTTAATAGAGATCGGCTAGATAGGTTAACATGAATGTCCATCTCAATTATGACTCTCCTAGCTAGAATCCTAACACCATGAAACAAGGAAAGGATCTTATTAAGAAGTAAAAGAGGGAGACACGATATCCTAGACAATGGAGAACGAGTTCCGTTCCCCATGATCACCAAACCGATGTGGGAGGGTGGAACAAAATATAGAGAGAGGCCAGAAGAGACAGAGATCACCATGAGTGAAAGATAAAAAAGAGCGCAAGGAGAGAAAGAGGCACGGGATTGACGCCCTTACAATAGTCAAACAATTGATACAAATAATAATAATAATAATTATTATTATTATTATTGATGACAAAAATTTTTATTTATAACTTATATTGTCTAGCACATGTAATATAAGTTATAAGTACTAGAGTTATGCGTAAGTATCAACACTTATTAATTATGCAATCTAAATATAAAAAATTATAGAGATAAAAATATATTAGGAAGTACCTTATACTCTTTCTAATGAGAATTAAAAGGCATTCAATGATATCATATCTGATACTAATATATGATAACTTATATGTTTATTGTAGAACACAATCTTAATATACAATTGACAAAAAAAGATCTTTATAAAGATAATCCTTGATAATAGCTTGCATCTAGTGGAGACTTCTTTGAGTTGACGATGGTGATGTTAGGCAAGACTCCAATGTTATCGAATTGTAACCCTTCTTCTTTTGATAGAAAATATCCTTCTAAGGCTATTGCTTCGGTTCAAATCTCTTGGATCAAGATTATTCAAGGTAAGCTCAACGCCTCCTCTTCAGGACCAAGGATCACTTTGATAAGATCAAAACTTCTTCTACTACTCCAAGGAGGAGAAATTGATATAATGACATAAAGTCATAGAGATTTAGCTTGATCGATAGTTTTCTTCATCGACCACCCTCATTTGAGATGATTAAAAGCTTTGTCTCTAGAATATAGAAGGGGTCCCCTCCCTCTTATCCTTGATTTTGGGAAATTTTATTTTCTTATCAAGTTTTTGAGTGAAGAGAATACGATGAGGATCTTCAATTATGGCCTATTGACTATTAGGTGAGAAATCATCCTTCTTATCCAATGAAAGTTAGACAATTGGAGACCCCCCATACTACTTTGATTTGAGTTAGGCTATCTAGTCTTTCCATGGAATACTAGAATGAGGAGGGGCTCTTTGCCATTATGGCCTCTGTGAGATGTCATTTTAAGATGGATGCTAGATCTCTTACTATGGAGCATGGAAAGTATGTGTAGATATATCTCAAATTAGATCTTTTGACCCTGGCATTTGGATAGGTAAAGATAGGAAGAGTTTTTCTATGTGATGTACTATGAAAATCTTCCTTTTATATGCTTTGTATATGACTGTATTAAGCATTACATGATTGATTATCTATCTCATTTGTCGTTGTATGCTAATAAGAGGGGATGTAGCTTTCTTTCCTTAAAAGGGAATCATTCCTTCTAGGGGTTGGTTGAGACAAAGGCAACCATGAATGCTACTAGGAAAGACTTGGTTTTTGACTACTAGATTTATATATAATGATGAGCCTTTGATAGCATTATCATCAATCAAAAACAAAGGAGATGACTAGTGTGACATTAAAAGTGTATGATAGAGCCTTATATGATGAAGATGGGGCTTCACGTGCTCTAATAAACCCTAATGTTCAAGGCTAGTAGGTGTAACAGGGTGATGCCATAGAGATTTCCTAATTGGGTGAGTTCTCAAGTGGCTACTAAGGCAAGAGATCCTATAAACTACCTAAATACTGATCATATAAATATATTGATTGAGGTATACTATATTAATAGTGGGGTGCCTATTGAGCATACCAACGATTAAGATGTTGTTTTGAGATATGAAGGACAAGCATTATATTCTCATATGGTTGAGAAAGGAAAGACTCCTTCAATTGATATACATATTAACAACTCTTTCTTTATTAGTCGATAAGGCTCAAAACCTTTTAATATAAGTTATGACCCCTTATTCATCTAATCTCATTCTGTAGGATAAGGAGATCTCCCTAAATTAGGAGAATCTATACTCGGTTCCAATTCAAGAAGTTTCTATATCTAATATGTTGGCCAAGGCTAAGACTCCCCCTAAGGAGAAGGATCATGCAAAGCTAAATGATAGTGAATCTGCTACAAACACTTCCCTTCCCTAAATTAGGAGAACCTATACTCAATTTCAATTTAAGAAGTTCCTATATCTAATATGTTAGTCAAGGTAGGACTACAAGAGGTTTCACAGGTTCTTATAGTGAAGAAGCCTGACTCCACCTAAGGAGGATCATGCGAAGCCAAATGGTAGTGAATCTACTATAAACTCTTCTCTTCCTTACCTCCCCACTTCTTGTTCATGAATATTTTTAGTTGAAACAATATGGGGTTATGGAGGCGAGTGGTAAGCAATAGATTGTATTATATGTCACACTCTAACCAATTTGATCTTCTAGTTTTGTAAGAGACTTATGTGCCAAAAGATTAAGTCTTATATTTTGTTCACTATCTTGGTCAACAATGCCTAGTAGCCTGCAACTAGCAAATGAAGTGTCTAGGGGTATTTTGATTATATGAAACTTGTACCACCTTAATATTCAAGTTCTCTTATGTCAAAGTCAAGCTTTACATGTTGATGTTCAATTTGGTAATAATATGTCTTGGGTGATTTCGATGATTTATGCAACTAACTTATTTTTAGATTATATTTGGTTTGGGATTCTCTTTCTAGTATTGAAATGTTTCTTTTTTTGGTATCTTATGTATGATTTCAATTATGTTTCTTCAATTGAGGATAAGGAAGGAGGTGAAAAATTCTTTCTTGCCTCTTGTGTCCATATTGTAACCTTATTTCAATTACAAATATGATAAATCTTAGTTAATTCTTTTTATATAGTGCAACAATCATAAGAGGGTGGGGTGGCGGTTGAATTCATCTTGATAGAGTTTTTTAAACATCGTTTAGTTAAATCCTTTTGAATCCTTTAATATGATTCATTATCCTAGAGCCTTCTATGCCCCATTCTAGTTAATATGGTTGGTCACAATCATGGACATGATTTCAAGTTTCAAAATTTTTGATTGAATATAAGAAGTGTAGGTATCTTATTTCATAGTTTTGGTTGGATGGTAGTGAATCAATCGTCCTCTCATATATTAGTTCTGTTTGATAGAATATCTAGATTAAGGGGTGTGCTTTCTTCCTAGAATAGATACTAGCTTGATAAACTGAAAGATCTTTTCTTTGACATCCAAATGGATATGTCTATCTTTAAAACCAAATATATTAGCCTTGGTCTCATTAAATATGAACACATTACTCTTTGTTTTCTTGAAACCTAAACAAACATATTTACCTTAACTAAATAGCTTAATATTAAGTGGTGAACATAGGCTAAGGCCCATTGGATTAATTTTGATGAGCTTAACATGAGATATTGTGATAATATTATATTTGTCCATTTTAGTTGAATTAAATTAGGCATATTAAAGTTGCTAGTATATTAATTCTTGATAATAAAGTCATTGTAGGAGAGTTTATGAGTTTTTACTCCAACCTTTGGAATAAGGGGAGTGGAGGCTATGTATCATGATGCTTGATCTCTTCCTTCCTATTAGGCATTAGCAACATTGAGAGTATTGAGTTTGACCTTCCGTTTCCTTTTTTTTTACCAATCTCACATTAAACCTCTGCTCGCTACCCTTATCCATAAGGAGCAATCAACTTTTCTACCTAATAAAAGTATCCATGATAAAATTTGTATTGTATAAGAAATCAATCACTCTCTTTATAATTCCGAGAGATCACTAAGTTCTTATTAAGATTGATATTGAAAAGATACATTATAATCTTTTCTGAAATGTTATTATTCTTGTGCTTAGACTTATTAATCTTTTTAGAAAAAAATATTAGTTAAATCTATACTTGTATCTCTACACCAAAGGGGATCCAATAAGGAGATCCCCTATCCCCGTGTTTATTTATCTTGATTTATTAAATTTTTATTTTTTTCTTTTAACCAAGACTCCTTGGATAATATTGTTATGCCCTTCTCCTTCAAAAGATCATTTAAACTTACCCACTTTATGTACATCGATGATATACTTGTATGTTTTTAAGCAAATCTAAATCTTGATAACCATTTCAAAAATCTTTCAATTTTATGACTAATTTAAAAATCAATACCCACAAATATGCTATTTTTCAAGATCTACTAATTTGGGATACTAAAGGAAAAATTGATAATTGATTTTATATCAAGGAGGGTAGATTTTTATTTAAGTATCTTGAATGTTATATCTCTTCTTATATAGCTTCTTCCATGATTCATAAATCTATTGTTCAAAATGTTAAATCTAAACTTGTTTCCTAGAAAAAGCTCTTTACTTAGTTAAGTTGGTCATGTGATGCTCATTAACTCTATTCTTAATATTATTTTTCTTTATGCTCTTAGTGTTTCGTGGGTACGATTCTTAGTAAGATTAATTACATTATTAGAGAGTTTTTGGAAGAAAAAGAAACTAAACTCGGGTACCTATTTAATTTTGTGGGACATTGTTATTTTTCCTAAGGATGCTAGTGGCCTTGGCATCAATGATTTACATTTGTAAAAGTTTTCTCATTAGGCTAGGAGAATTATATAATATCTTAAGAGAAAGGATATTATTTTGGTTAATATTGTTGGGGTCGAGTATGGTTTGGTGAATCCTCGACAAAATGTTATGCTTAGCAAACCGAGTTGGAGTTGGAGGTTTTCCTTTAAGTACTTTGATAATTTAAAATTTGGTTTATTTAAACATATCGAAAATGGCTATTCAACTCTTTTTTTCTTGGATAATTAGATTTTTAATGATATTTTGGATTTTATGTTTACGTTTGTGAATGTTAATTTGAGGCATCAGGTGAATTTAATTAATAATATATTATATGATGAGGTTCGAAAGAAAATAAAAAGTGTTAATCTGCATTCCATTTTTTACGATCTCGATTGCTTGATTCTCTTTATGTTTAGGACGAGTGACATTATCTTTGACAGATAGCTTCCGGTTACACCACGGATAAAAGATGTTTTGTTTGAAGTTACTATATTGTTGCCTTCCAACAATGGAAAGACTCGAGTGGTTGGGTATTTATGGTTCTCAAAGTTGTGATTTTTATGGTATTTAACATACATTCTCCTAATGTAACTTTGTCATTAATTTTTTGGATGTCCCTAAAGGATCAGGTTCTATTCTACTTTTCTTTCTGAAATAAAGGGGCACGGTTGTCTAAAGGGGTTTATGATGATAGTACCTTCATGTGTTGGGCACTAATTTCTATTAAGCCTTGGGTCCTTTGGAAGGCTCATAATGAAGTTTATTTCCTTAACAATCGATCGGGGCTTAACATACTTATACGTAGAACAATAGCTTCCTTCTATAGTTTTGTTGTGAAGCTTATGTCTAGAGCAAGTCTTGGGATACGTCCTATGGGTATTAGATAGGACCGCTCGAATTATAGATGATCAATTAAATTATGGCGGATCTTAGGATCACAATACCAATGGGAGAATAAGATTTATTATTAGAGATATGTTATTATGATTGCTCTTTTTGTATTCTCAGCTACTCGAAGAACTGAGATATTGTATTATGTGAGGCTACAGCAATCATGGAAGGGAATTAATTACTTATGCCTAGGTTCGAGTGACTAAAAAATTATATGTATTCATTAGCTTTAGTTGATTGACTGTTTAGTGCTCCTTAAATTTATTAGAAATATTGTTTCTGACTTTTTATGTTTCTCACATTTGTTTGCTACAAATTAATTAGCTTGGCTTGCAAATAAAAAATAAAAAATATATAATCGATTTGGGTTGGGAATCCTTCATCTGAGTTGGATTTTTTGGTTTGCTCACGTATGCAATAGTATATCATTGTTCCCTTTCGAGTATAATTTAATTTTCTCCGATAGAAAAATATCTACGATAGTTATTAGATGTATGTTTATCATATTAATAGTCGTAGTTAATTTTAAATTCTTCATTTAAATATTATATAATATGTGTGTTAAATCTTTATAAATATAAACTTTTAACCTCTTGAATGCGTATTAAAGTGCCTACTTATAGATGCAACGCCAAAATTATCATACGATGCTATTGTTGGATTTTGTGACCCTTTATAATTAGATAAAATATATAATTAAATTAATTAAATTTTGATGATAGATATTGGTCAATAGAAAAGAAGTTCATATTTAAAATATGATTCTTTAGGGGATGCCCTTGATGGGAAGAATTTTTCTAATAACTTATCTTAGACCTTTCGCTCTCTGTAAATAAACATGACATTGAGGGATTATAATTTCTCTCTCAACCCTCCTAGAACCATCAATCTAAGTGGTGAAAGGATATGTCACGCCCTCTCAAAATCAATAATATTGTAATTCAACAAACAAATCAATCTAGGATCCATACTAACATTTGAGGACACTGAGAAATATTCAGTCAAATTCACATCCATAAAACCCGTACAGTTTATAATCATATATCACATCACTCGATAATTCACATTTATGACAATCCAAGCCAACTTAACAAACATGAACAACATTTATAAATCCATAAGCTAAATAATTTACATAATCAGAACTCCAACCATTTACCACAAGTTCATATCATCGTAAACTAAACTTAACATTCCGAAATTCCAAATAAGAGAGATCTTCTAAGACTTTTACACGATATATACATTCCGTTTCATCGACAATATTTCATTATATACAAAATATGCTTATACAACAATAACATAACAACCAACAAGACTTGCCCACAATTCTAAATAACTCTCCACTATCTCAGCCCAATTCAAACATCTCAAAGAGTGACAAGCTAACCTGAAAGATTTATATAACAATGGAGTGAGCTAAAAATAGCTCAGCAAGTGACAAAGCATATCCAGAACGAAAAGGGATAATTTCAAACAGACAAAGTATCACAATGCAAGGCAGAATCCAGGAGATTCAAGGATACCATCTCATTAGATACAAATTCGTACAAGCCATTTCATTCAAAATATATTTGGTTCATAACAAATGAAATAAAGAGTAATTGGAGCATATCGATAGCGTATGAAATGTTCCGAAGTATATTAATGACATATGGAACATTTTGGAGCATATCAAATAATAAATACGAAACAGAAGCTCAAATGTCGAATTTGACGTTGCATTCATATCATTCTTATCCAAAACACATATAGAAACACATAACCAAAGCTCTGGATATCATAACAAACACAGAAGGTGAAGTGGAACCATAACATAATATGGTACATCCATTTCTGAGTGACCACCAAACATAAGTCTCCCACGTCTGAGAGCTGTTGAATCTCGGATTTTGATGATGAAGTCAATTGTCATTTGTTGTCTAATCTATGTGTTGATATAAGTGTGCAGGATTAACTACGATGAAAGATAGACAAGCAGCAGGAGTTGTGCCGGAGTCAAGTTCATGATCACGTTGGGAGTTCGAGAGTTCGACGGAAGTTCGGACGGTCGTCGGAGGTTCTGCGAGAACAGATCCGAGAAGTCCAGAAGCTTGCCAAGCGAAGCTCGTCGGAACTTGCCAAGTGGATCGTCGCAAAGTCCAGGAGTTTGCCAGAAGTCCGCAGGAGCATCACCGAGGGTTCATCGGATGATCGATGGAAGTTCGCCGGAAACTCGCCGGAAGGAGCGATTGACGCACCGAAGCAAAGCTGCAGAAATTGTCTTAGATTTAATCGTAGTTAGCACGTTGATTAAGTTGGAAAATGGGAGGTGATCCCATTGGCTTAATCTTGGGGCAATTGGGCCCCTGAAAGACTGAAATTGGGCCGAATGGAATGAGCCATTCGGACCCTGATTGCACCAGGAGGTGCAACCGCCCAGGCCAAGAGGTGGCACCGCTTGGGCTAGGCCTTCCAGCGAGACTAGGCGGTGCAACCTCTCCAGCCGGGAGGTGGCACCGCCTGAGCTCAGTCTTCGAGCTAGACTGGGCGGTGCAACCTCCCTGACAGAGAGGTGGCACCGCCTGAGCTCAGTCTTCGAGCAAGACTGGGCGGTGCAACCTCCCTGGCAGAGAGGTGGCACCGCCTGAGCTCGGTCTTCGAGCTCTGCCAGGCGGTGCAACCTCTCCAGTCAAGAGGTGCAACCGCCTGATCCCAGAATTCCGGGATTTGATTGTTTTGAGCTCCAAATTTGAATTGGGTTGGGGCCTATAAATTCCCCACCCATTCAGCACTGAAAAGATACAGACCTACACCGAAATCTTGATCTTTTCTGTGATTCTAAGAGCTCAAAAGTGTTGTAAAGCCTTTAAGTCTCCTCCTTCTGTTCTTCAAGTTTGCAATTGTAAAGTGAGGAGAGAAAGGTCTGTAAAGGTTGTCTCCTGAGCCTGTCAAAAGGAGAGAAACTGTAAAAGGGTAGTTTGGCCTTCGCCTATTGAAGGAAGGCCCCTAGTTGACGTCGGTGACCTCGTCGGTGGAGGAAGCCAAAAGTGGAGTAGGTCAAGACTGACCGAACCACTCTAAATCTCTGGTTTGCGTTTATTTTTGAGCACTTTATCCTTACTGCAAACCTCCTTCATTACTACTGCTCTCTGCGCTTTTACGAACAAGTTCTAAGTGCTGTTCTTTCCGAATCTGCATTCAGACGTAAATCGGTGTTTTCGTACATTACAGTTTACGCTTACGTTTTCATTCTGCAAAACTGTCTTCTACGCCTTCACGAACAAGTCTTTAAGTGCTGATCTGTCCGAATCTGTTTTCAGACGTAAACCAATGTTTTCGTATGATATTTACATTGCAGTTTACGTTTACGCCTTGATTCTGCAAAATTGTCTTCTGCGCTCTTACGAACCAGTTTCTAAAGTTCAGCTCCCTTTGAAACTGCATCTAGACGTAAAATTGCATTTAGACGTAAAACTGCTCAAACTGTGTTTAGACGTTTTAGACGTAAACTGAGTTTGGACGTAAATCTGCGTTTAGACGTAAAACTGCGTTTAGACGTAAATCTGCGTTTAGACGTAAAATTGCGTTTAGACGTAAAACAGTCCAAACTGTGTTTAGACGTTTTAAGACGTAAACTGAGTTTAGACGTAAAACTGCGTTTAGACGTAAAACTGCGTTTAGACGTAAATCTGCGTCTAGACGTAAAACTGCGTTTAAACGTCAATCTGCGTTCAGACGCAAACTGCGCTTAGACGCAAACTGCGCTTAGACGCAAACTGTGTTTAGACGCAAACTGCGCCTAGACGCAATCTGCGCTTAGACGCAAACTGCACTTAGATACAAACTGAGAATTAGTTTTTGCATCATAATAGTTTTGTTTGAACGAACGCAGCTTTTGGTTTTTAATCGCTGTAAGATTTTCGCTGCACTAATTCACGCCCCCCCCCTCTTAGTGCTCTCGATCCTAACAATTGATATCAGAGCCCGGTTCACTCTCAAAAGGATTAAAACCCAAGAGAGATGGCTTACGCCGGAAACCAAGAGAGCCATTCCATTACACGTCCACCCATGTTTAATGGGACGGACTACACCTATTGGAAGACCCGAATGAGAATCTTTCTTATTTCTATGGACATTGATCTTTGGAATCTTGTCGAGAATGGTTTTTCAAAGTCTTCTCTTCCAATGATCGATTGGAATGATTTGGAGAAGAAGGCTTTCGCTCTTAATGCAAAGGCTATGAATGCCTTATTTTGTGCACTTGATAAAAACGAGTTTAACCGTGTTTCAACTTGTGAAACTGCGTTTGATATTTGGCACACGCTCGAAGTGACCCATGAGGGCACAAGTAGAGTAAAAGAGTCAAAAATCAATTTGCTGTTACATTCTTTCGAACTTTTTCGGGTGAAACCGAGTGAAACCATTGGCGACATGTTTACCCGTTTCACGGATGTCGTCAACGGTCTAAAAGGACTCGGAAAGAGCTTTTCGGATTTTGAGCTTGTTAATAAGATACTAAGATCCCTTCCTAAGAGTTGGGATCCTAAAGTCACCGCTATTCAAGAGGCAAAAGATCTGCGAAATTTCCCTCTTGAAGAACTAATCGGGTCATTAATGACCTACGAAATGACTTGTAAAGCTCATGAAGAGCAAGAAGACATCCTTCCAAAGAACAGGAAGGATATGGCACTCAAAACTTCAGAATGCCACTTGAGAGAAAACTCAAGTGATGAGGATTGTGATGATGACTTGGCACTTCTAACAAGAAAGTTTAAAAAGTTCTTTAAAAGAAACAAGTTTAAGAATGATGCAAAAAATAAACTTGAACCCAAAAAGGACCAAGTAATCTGTTATGAATGCAAAAAGCCGGGACACTACAAGAGTGATTGTCCCCAAGTCAAGAAAAGAACAACAAAGAAGAAGGCGCTCCAAGCAACATGGGATGATTCGAGCGCATCTGAGGAAGAGGAGTCCAACACCGAGCAAGTTGCTCATTACGCCTTAATGGCCATCGAAGATGAGGTAACAAATTCAATAGATGCAGATTTATCCTTCGATGAATTATTAAATGCTTTCCATGAACTGTTTGATGAGTGTAAGACTATTAGTAGTAAATACAAATTGCTAAAAAAGGAGCATGATAGTCTTATTTGTAATTTCGATAAGTTAAATGCTGAACATCATGATAAGTTAAGCCCATGCATAAAATGCCATGATCTAGAAACTCTCCAAAAAGAAAACTTGCTACTTAAGGACACCTTGAAGAAATTCGAGGTTGGTAGCAAGTCATTGAACATGATCCTTACAAACAAGGGTCACGTTCCAAAAAGGAGTGGAATTGGATTTGTGAGAAGTCCTCACCAAAATCCAACCACCTTCATAAAAGGCCCCATCTTGCATGTTCAACACCAAACCAAGTGCAACTTTTGTTGCAAATCTGGACACAAGACACATTGTTGTCCATTCAAGAAAATAAGTCCAAACAAATTGATTTGGGTTCCTAAAGGAACCATGACAAACTCTATGCAACATGATAGAAAATATAGATCTATTTATGAGGCACCCAAAAGCAAATGGGTACCTAAACATCATCCTTTCTTGTAGAAAACTAAACCATCGCAAGCTAGGAGCAAGAGATGGTACCTTGATAGTGGATGCTCAAGGCATATGACCGGAGATCCATCTCAATTCTCTAAGCTTACTAGCATAGACGAAGGCTATGTCACCTTCGGAGACAACAACAAGGGTAAAATCATTGGCAAAGGAACCATAGGTAACAAATCCAACCTCTTTATTGAAGATGTTCTGCTAGTTGATGGTTTAAAACATAACCTCTTGAGTATTAGTCAATTATGTGATAAAGGATATACTGTCAAATTCGAATCTAATGCTTGCATCATTGAAAAACCACATAAAAATATATCTATGATTGCATTGAAACAAAATAACGTATACACTATTGACATCAATGACTTATGTGATGAAATGTGTTTTGCCGTTATGAATGAGGATGCTTGGCTATGGCATAGAAGATTAGGTCATGCTAGCATGAAACTAATCACTCAAGTATCATCTAGAGAACTTGTAAGAGGAATTCCTCATATCAAGTTCATCAAAGATAATGTATGTGATGCTTGCCAATTAGGTAAACAAATTAAGGGTAGCTTCAAAGCTAAGAATCAAATAAGCACCTCTAGGCCCTTACAATTGATCCATATGGACTTGTTCGGACCAATCTCTACATCGAGTCTAGGAGGTAGCAAATACGCCTTTGTCATTGTTGATGACTATAGCAGATATACATGGACCTACTTCTTAAAACAGAAAAATGAATGCTTTAGATACTTTACCAAGTTTTGTAAACTTGTTCAAAATGAGAAG
Source organism: Musa acuminata AAA Group (assembly GCF_036884655.1). Classification (NCBI taxonomy): domain Eukaryota; kingdom Viridiplantae; phylum Streptophyta; class Magnoliopsida; order Zingiberales; family Musaceae; genus Musa; species Musa acuminata. Next base: position 18,024,485 of record NC_088338.1, read on the forward strand.
GGATCTATGATTTCGTCAATTAGAAGTGATCATGGTGGAGAATTTCAAAACCATGATTTCCAAGAATTCTGTGAACTCAATGGATACAACCATAATTTCTCTACTCCAAGAAATCCTCAACAAAATGGGGTAGTAGAAAGAAAAAATCGAAATTTGCAAGAAATGGCAAGAACCATGTTGAATGAACATAGCCTACCCAAATATTTTTGGGCCGAAGCTGTAAACACTGCATGCTATATTTTGAATAGAGTTCTAGTAAGACCCTTACTCACCAAAACTCCTTATGAGTTATGGAATAACAAAAAACCCAATGTCTCATATTTTAAAGTCTTTGGGTGTAAGTGTTTTATCTTGAATGAAAAGGATAACTTAGGAAAATTCGATGCTAAATCTGATGAAGGAATCTTTCTTGGTTATTCTTCGGTTTCTAAAGCTTTTCGTATTTTCAATAAAAGAACCTTAATTATTGAAGAATCCATCCATGTTGTTTTCAATGAGATTTCAGAAATTAAGAAAAATGATCTTGATGATGATGTTAATTTTGATTCCTTGAATTTAAACGAAACCCCGTCTCTAACTAGCAACTTAGATGCATCCACTTCCCAGATTTCATTACCCAAGGATTGGAAGTATGTAGATGCTCATCCTAAGGAGCTAATCCTAGGAGACACATCAAAGGGGGTTCAAACACGATCTTCTTTTAAAAATTTTTATGCCAACGCCGCCTTTCTCTCGCAAATTGAACCCAAATGTGTTGATGAAGCCATGAAAGATGATTTATGGATTATCGCAATGCAAGATGAATTGAATCAATTTGAGAGAAATGAGGTGTGGACGCTTGTTTCTAGGCCAAATGACCATTTAGTTATTGGTACTAAATGGGTCTTTAGAAACAAGCAAGATGAAAATGGTATCGTGGTTAGAAACAAGGCTAGATTAGTGGCCAAAGGTTTCAACCAAGAAGAAGGTATCGATTACGAAGAAACCTTCGCACCTGTGGCTCGATTGGAAGCCATAAGGATGCTCCTTGCCTACGCTAGTTGTAATAATTTTAAGTTATTTCAAATGGATGTTAAAAGCGCTTTTCTAAATGGTTTTATTTCCGAAGAAGTTTATGTTGAACAACCTCCTGGATTTGAGAATAATAGCCTCCCTAATCATGTGTTTAGATTAACTAAAGCTCTCTATGGTTTAAAACAAGCCCCAAGGGCTTGGTATGAGAGACTTAGTTCTTTTCTCATTGAAAATAATTTCATAAAAGGCAAGGTTGATACTACATTGTTTATCAAGAATTTTGAAAATAATTTTCTCATTGTTCAGATTTATGTTGATGATATCATCTTTGGCTCTACAAATGAATCTCTTTGTGAATCTTTTGCTAAAACTATGAGTCTTGAATTCGAAATGAGCTTAATGGGAGAATTAACATTCTTCTTAGGTTTACAAATCAAACAACTAAGCAATGGCATCTTTATTAGTCAAACTAAATATGCCATGAATTTATTAAAAAGGTTTAATATGAACAACTCAAAGGCTAGTAACACTCCTATGAGCACCTCCACTAAGTTAGAAATTGATGAAAGTGGAGAAAGCTTTGATAAAAAAACCTATAGGGGTACTCAATCTCCTCCGACCCTTCCCTTTGAGGAAACACATCCAGTTGAGCAAACTCATACATCCATCGAAGAAATTGGGATTCGTATGGATCGATTCGAACAGAGACAAGAACGGATTGAACAAAGACAAGATCAAATCCTATCTGAGCTGCAGCAAATTCATAGTCAATTTGACTCCTTGTTTAGGCACTTTAATTTTCCACCTCATCAATGAACTTGTTGAACACCTGTTGTTGTAAACTTCTTATGTTACTCACTTCTGATGTACTGGCTGTAAACATCTATCGTGGTAAACATATATCTTGCGCCTTGTGGTAAAAGTTATCTCATATTTTTATGGTATCATTATTGTTTGGTATGTGATGTGTCCAAATTAAGAATGTTGTGCTTTGAAACTAAAAGTTTTGAAAACCTTGTGCTTTGATTTCATTCGAAGAATGTTGATGTGTCCGAACATATAAATTTGTTAAAATCATTTTTTTTCGGACTATATTGTATGATCAAATCACTTGATTTCCATGATTATATGTGAAAATCTGCAACAAAATCTTGTCCGAATGCATCTTATTTATGAAACAGATTTTCTCGTACACTTTCATAAAAAATGAGTTTCTGAAATAGATTTGATGAAGTGATTCATGTGTATGTATTCCATCCTGCAAAATCTTTACATAGACAATGGATTATAACACAAAGGGGAAGAAGTATTTAAAGCAATCTATATAAAATTCCTCTATAAGCTTGCTATTATTATTTTCTGGTATCATGATTACTATGCTTTTTGTTGATGACAAAGGGGGAGATATATATGAATTGATAAACACTGCCATGATTAGAAATACTATGAATGATGCTATAAACACTGCTATGATTATGCCATCCTTGCATCACCAAGAGATATATGAACATGTGCTAAAGTATGCTATAAACGCTGCTATGATTATGCCATCCTTGCATCACCAAGAGATATATGAACATGTGCTAAAGTATGCTATAAACGCTGCTATGATTATGCCATCCTTGCATCACCAAGAGATATATGAACATGTGCTAAAGTTTGCATTATGCCCTGAGTTGATATCTTATCATGTGAAGAAAATGCAAAACTTGCTAGAATATTTCAAATGTGTGCATCATGTAATAGTGTTTCACAGCTTTATATGATAATGTTCAAACTACATGATGAATAGTTACAAACACAATCATACAAACTTGATGATGTATGTCAAGCCCTGACATCATCTTTGAAGAGATATATCATGATGAGTATCATGATGGGAGTATTGATAAGTTTAACTGATCTAACTTATCAATACGTCACTTGAATTCTTAAGTCTTGAATTCAAGGTTGACTTATCTCAACAATGGCATATAGATAGGGGGAGTTAAGGATAACTCCATTATCAATTGATTGTCATCATCAAAAAGGGGGAGATTGTTGAATCTCGGATTTTGATGATGAAGTCAATTGTCATTTGTTGTCTAATCTATGTGTTGAGATAAGTGTGCGGGATTAACTACGATGAAAGATAGACAAGCAGCAGGAGTTGCGCCGGAGTCAAGTTCATGATCACGTTGGGAGTTCGAGAGTTCGACGGAAGTTCGGACGGTCGTCGGAGGTTCTGCGAGAACAGATCCGAGAAGTCCAGAAGCTTGCCAAGCGAAGCTCGTCGGAACTTGCCAAGTGGATCGTCGCAAAGTCCAGGAGTTTGCCGGAAGTCCGCAGGAGCATCACCGAGGGTTCATCGGATGATCGACGGAAGTTCGCCGGAAACTCGCCGGAAGGAGCGATTGACGCACCGAAGCAAAGCTGCAGAAATTGTCTTAGATTTAATCGTAGTTAGCACGTTGATTAAGTTGGAAAATGGGAGGTGATCCCATTGGCTTAATCTTGGGGCAATTGGGCCCCTGAAAGACTGAAATTGGGCCGAATGGAATGAACCATTCGGACCCTGATTGCACCAGGAGGTGCAACCGCCCAGGCCAGGAGGTGGCACCGCTTGGGCTAGGCCTTCCAGCGAGACTGGGCGGTGCAACCTCTCCAGCCGGGAGGTGGCACCGCCTGAGCTCAGTCTTCGAGCTAGACTGGGCGGTGCAACCTCCCTGACAGAGAGGTGGCACCGCCTGAGCTCAGTCTTCGAGCAAGACTGGGCGGTGCAACCTCCCTGGCAGAGAGGTGGCACCGCTTGAGCTCGGTCTTCGAGCTCTGCCAGGCGGTGCAACCTCTCCAGTCAAGAGGTGCAACCGCCTGATCCCAGAATTCCGGGATTTGATTGTTTTGAGCTCCAAATTTGAATTGGGTTGGGGCCTATAAATTCCCCACCCATTCAGCACTGAAAAGATACAGACCTACACCGAAATCTTGATCTTTTCTGTGATTCTAAGAGCTCAAAAGTGTTGTAAAGCCTTTAAGTCTCCTCCTTCTGTTCTTCAAGTTTTCAGTTGTAAAGTGAGGAGAGAAAGGTCTATAAAGGTTGTCTCCTAAGCCTGTCAAAAGGAGAGAAACTGTAAAAGGGCAGTTTGGCCTTCGCCTATTGAAGGAAGGCCCCTAGTTGATGTCGGTGACCTCGTCGGTGGAGGAAGCCAAAAGTGGAGTAGGTCAAGACTGACCGAACCACTCTAAATCTCTGGTTTGCGTTTATTTTTTAGCACTTTATCCTTACTGCAAACCTCCTTCATTACTACTGCTCTCTGCGCTTTTACGAACAAGTTCTAAGTGCTGTTCTTTCCGAATCTGCATTCAGACGTAAATCGGTGTTTTCGTACATTACAGTTTACGCTTACGTTTTCATTCTGCAAAACTGTCTTCTACGCCTTCACGAACAAGTCTTTAAGTGCTGATCTGTCCGAATCTGTTTTCAGACGTAAACCAGTGTTTTCGTACGATATTTACATTGCAGTTTACGTTTACGCCTTGATTCTGCAAAACTGTCTTCTGCGCTCTTACGAACCAGTTTCTAAAGTTCAGCTCCCTTTGAAACTGCATCTAGACGTAAAATTGCATTTAGACGTAAAACTACTCAAACTGTGTTTAGACGTTTTAGACGTAAACTGAGTTTGGACGTAAATCTGCGTTTAGACATAAAACTGCGTTTAGACGTAAATCTGCGTTTAGACGTAAAATTGCGTTTAGACGTAAAACTGTCCAAACTGTGTTTAGACGTTTTAAGACGTAAACTGAGTTTAGACGTAAAACTGCGTTTAAACGTCAATCTGCGTTCAGACGCAAACTGCGCTTAGACGCAAACTGCGCTTAGACGCAAACTGTGTTTAGACGCAAACTGCACCTAGACGCAATCTGCGCTTAGACGCAAACTGCACTTAGATACAAACTGAGAATTAGTTTTTGCATCATAATAGTTTTGTTTGAACGAACGCAGCTTTTGGTTTTTAATCGCTGTAAGATTTCCGCTGCACTAATTCACCCCCCCCCCCTCTTAGTGCTCTCGATCCTAACAAGAGCTCCATCCACCCACGTCTGAGTGAAGTCATAGGGGGCCGGCAGAGTATCACGGGCTCTATGCATAACTCCCTTTACCATTTCTAGCAAAGGTTCACAATATCCCACAAATACTAGAGTACAAAAGGATAGTATGAACAATAAAATTTTCACATATCAGAAGCACATGCAGAACAACAAAACATACATGTGCATTTACGAGACAATACGATGCAAACATAATCTTTCACAAATGTATTCAGGTTTGAAAGGAAATGAAAGCAAGAGCATACAAGGATTCCAAGCAATCATATATAGCTCAATTGAAATAAAAAGGTTAGATAAATTCAATGTCTAAAGGAATGAAATTGGAATAGGCACATATCGAAAGCAAGTGCGGAACAATGAGATATACATGTGCCTCTACGAGTCAATACGATACAACATAAACTTTACACAATAGGTTTCAAGAATGCAAATAATTTAAGGACAAGAGCATATAAGAATTTAAATCAGTAATATAAAGCTCAATTGAATGAAGAAAGATAAATGAAATCAATTTTTAAATGAATAAAACCAGAATATGCAAAATCGACCAAAGCTCGATTTCTGGCAGAATTCAAGAGGCAGAATGAACAAATACTTCAAACTGTAAATTATGCTCCAATATACTCAAGAAAGCTATTGTGGAAAGATATTTCAATCTATTTTCAAATAAAACAAGTTTTGCATGAATCAAAGTTTCCAACAAAGAGTTACAATTGATTTAGTAACCAAAGGTCAGAAAATAAAAACACTGTTTTGCAGATTTCATAGGGTCGGTTTCAATAGATAACTGGGCAAGTATTTGGATTCTAAAATTTTTAATCCATATATCAAAAGAAAGATCTACAAGTCTAGTTTCCAATAAAGTAAGTTTTGCATAAATCAGAGTTTCCAACAGGGACTTATAGGTAGTTTAGTATCAAAAGGTCAGAAATTACGATCCTTATTTTGCAGAATCCATAGGCTCATTTGAAACAAAAGTTTGGGTAGGCGAATTTACTTCAAATTCTTCAGATAAGCTATCAAGGAAAGGTTCACAAGTCTGGTTTCGTATGAATTTTGTTTTTCCCAAATTAAAGGTCGGTGCAGGAAATTATAACCATAACAAGGTAGAAAGGTCAAAATCTTAGAAGTTTCACAGATTCAAATCGTTATGTCTAAACAGGAGATGTATCAAATGCAAGGCTAGAACAATTCAAGTTCCTCATATTCAAAGCAAATGCAGAGATAAAATTGCAATAAGGAAGGATCAAGACACTTGCAATATGAAAGATTAGAAAACTTGTAATAGAAAGGATCGAAACACTTGCCTTTCGAAGGTTTTGATCCAAAGATTCGAAGAAGGTGTAAGCCTAAATCCTTCTCTACTTTTCCTCTGTCTCCTTTCCTTATTTCGTTTTCTGCACCTATCTTCTTTCTCTTCTTTTCTTCTTCTCCTCTTTTTCTCCTCTTCTTCCCTTCTCCTTCTCGACGCCCCACACCTCCTCACTGTAGCCCTTGCCGCAGCCACTCTCCTCTTTTCTTCTTCTTCCCTTTCTCCCTCTTCTTCTTCTTCTCCTCTTCTTCCCTTCTTCTCTACTTCTCTTCTTCTCCCCAATGCCCCACAGCTTCTCTCTTAGTGGACGTGGGAGGCGATCACCTTTTCCTTTTTTTTTTTTTTCTCTTTTTTACAACTTAACAGTTTAGTCCTTGAAATTTTTATATTTACATATAGGTCCTTCGATTTACAAATAGGTCCTTACATAAATTTTAGAAATGAAGGATATTACAGGATAGGAAGAGAGGAGAAGGATCTAGTTCTCTTTGCAGATTGATAATGGTTTTGGATCTAAAGACAGTGCCCTTACAGATCACATAGAGATCCTTTTCAGATAGCATCAAAAGGTATGTATCGTAAAACCAGATGTAATATTATTTGATTTCAATCTTGGTATTAAAGATTATTTCCACAGTTCATATAGCATATTACAAATTGTATGCTTATAGTTGGCATCAAAGCGTAGGTTCTTGAGATCAAATATATTAGATCTATTATTTTTGTTTATGATGTTTGAATGATCCATATTTTATCTATCTGTATTCATATCTATTATGTCTTGCTGCGTGCTTGCGGGCGATTTTAGATTTCTTATAACACGATGTTCAATTTTCGTGAAGTAGCCATGGTAGCACCACCGTCGGCCTTGTTGCGTACAGCCAGTAGATTTGCTGGCAGCAACAGCTACAAGGCAACGTGTGCGTCGCAGCAGTATCAACGCACAAGGGCAGCACCACACCCATAAACTCGCGCCCATATGACGGCAGCACACAGGTAGAACCATGCAACAACCGCACGAGGGCAGACAATCGCTTATGCGGTGACCACGCGAGGGCATAGGCCGCACCCATGCAGCGACCGCGTGCAGGCACAGGCCTCACCCAAGCGGTGGTCGTGCGCGAGCAAGAGTCGCGTCTAAGCGGTAACCGCACACAGGCAATGGTCGCACACGGGTAGGCTGTGCCCAAGCGGTGGCCACACATGGGCAGGAATAGCGGCCAACCGTGTGTAGGCAACGACAGCCACGCACGGGCACAAGCAGCACCACGATGGCAGTAGTCATGCATAGGTGACGATAGCACCGACGACAGCCGTGCAGGCGACAACGATGCAGATTAGGGTTTTTGATATACTTACAATTTTGCCCCTGAGGCTAGGGTTTTGTCAAATTACAATTCTGCACTTTACAAATTTGGTAATTCCAATTTATGTCCTATCAACATATTTACAGTTTTATCCTTATGAAATTGAGAATTCTAATTTATATCCTCAATTATAAATTTGATAAATATGATTTATTAAAATTATGATTAAATTTGATCATGATTATATTTTTATTATTTTATTGGATTTAATTTAAAAAATATAAATTATGAATTACTTTTATAGTTTTCTCATATGACTTATTGATTATATTTTTATATATGATAAATAAAATCTAATTATTGTTCATGAATATTTATTTGGTTATTCACATGTATATATTTGAAATTATGAAATAATATTTATCTTTCACATAAAGACATGATTTATATGTTATCATGATTATCATATGAGTTTTTTTTTTCTGATTAATGTTCAATAATTATTATGGTTATTATTCTATTATTGAACTACTTAGTATAAATTAAATTTAAGAAATTTGATGAATATTATTTGTAATTTATCTCCCTAAGTTTATATTATTGTATTGGACTTGTAGCCACCAAAGTGATCTAGACCAATAACTTATAAAATTATATTAAGGAATTAGTTCTAAATGATATCAAGGAAATAATATTCATAATGACACATAATTAGGAGATTTAGATAATTTTAAAGGAGAATCTACTTTAACTAATTATGTGATGGGGTAGGATGATACTATTTTGGATATCCTTATAGTTTAGGGTTGTATACCTAAAGGTAACAACGTTATTCTACAAGAATGATATCAGTCCTCCATAAATAATTTTGAGTGAATACTAGATATATCAATATTTCATCCAAAGATGAAATATAGATAATATCAATAGTTCATCAAATTTTGAAAACTCAAAGCATCAATGTTATTTTATATTTTGTAGTGATACTTCCATCCATACATTCTTATGCTTCTAGTGTCCCTATACTCTTTGGATCAAATTATTCAGAATGATTAGAACATGTGCAATTCACACTGGGCGTATTAGATCTTGACTTAGTATTGCTTATTAAAAGACCCACAGACTTGACTGATGAAAGTATTGTGGAATAAGTTAATGAAATAAAGGCTTGGGAAAGATCCAATAGGCTTAGTTTAATATTCATAAGAATGACGATTATAAATAATACAAAGACTTCATTATTAATTGCAACTAGCACATGGGAATATTAAAGATTATTAAAGACATATTTAAATCTACTTATAAGTCAATGAAAGAACTGACTATGGCTCAATATGATGACAGTTGAGGAATTCAGGATCACATCCTCAATATGGCTGATAAAGCTGCAAAACTTAAAGTATTAGACATGAATGTCAATAAGTCTTTCCTCATGTAGTTTATTCTTAACTCTCTTCCTTCTTAATTTGGCTAATTCAAGATTCACTATAATACAAATAGGGATAAGTGAGACTTGAATGCGTTAATTAGTATATGCATTCAAGAAGAATTGAGAATAAAACAGGAAAATTCATATAATGTCATGACTACTACCTAAGGAGATGGTAACAAGAAAAGAAAATTAAAACATCATCCATCAAATAAATTTACCGAGTTTGGAAATGTTAAACAAACTAATGAAAAGAAAACTTCTACAATAAAGTATTTCTTTTGTGGCAAGAAAGAACATGTGAAGAAGGACTGTATTAAACGCAAGACTTGGTTCGAAAACAAAGGTATAAACTTGATCTTTGTATGTTTCGAATCAAATATTACATAAGTTCCATCTAATACTTGGTGGATTGATTCTGGTGCTTCAACTCATGTTACCAATAATATACTTGAATTTCTTTCGATCTAAAAACTAAAAGAACATAAAAGATTCATTATTATGAAAAATTAGCTTAAAGCGAAAGTCATACCAATGAGAACTTATCGTCTATGCCTAGAGACGAGTCATCTAATGGATCTTGTTAACACATGTTATATTTCTACTATTTCTAGAAATTTAGTTTCTCTATCTAGAATTGATGAGTTAGGATATTATATTTCTTTTGGTAGTGGCAAACTCAATATATTTTATGATTTAATAAAAGTTGGTTCTAGAATTCTATATGATGATTTATATAGAATTAATTTGAATCTTGAATTTGCAAAGACATTATTGACCTTATAATCTTGGATTGAAACATAGTTTCAATAATAAAAGATATTCTATAATATGACATAGATAATTGTGGCATATCGCTAAGAAAAAAATTAAAAGATTAATGAAGGATAATATTTTGGAACATTTAGACTTCACTGATTTTGATATTTGTATAGATTGCATTAAAGGAAAGCAAACTAAACATATAAAGAAAAATGCCACAAGAAGTAAAGAACTCTTTGAGATTATTCAAACTGATATCTACGGACCACTCTATATTCCTTATTTTAGTGGAGAAAGATATTTCATCACATTTATAGATGACCTGTCCAGATATGACTATATTTATCTAATACATGAAAAGTCTCAAGTCGTTAATACTCTTGAAGTGTACATAAATGAGGTCGAGAGATAATTAGATAGAAAAGTTAAAATTATTAGATCTGATATGGTGGTGAATTTTATAGTAGATATGATGAATCTGATCAGAATATTGGTTCTTTTGCTAGATTCGTAGAACAATAGGGTATTTGTGGTCAAAATGTATTACCAAGTGTGTCACAGCAGAATAGTGTTGCTGAAAGGCGAAATTGTAGTCTTATGGATATGGTTAGGAGCATGATGAATTATTCCACTGTACTTGAATCAATGTGGGGTGAAGTTCTTAGGACGGCTATGTACATCTTGAATATGGTTCCTAGTAAATTAGTTCCATAAACTCCATTTGAGTTATGAACTAGTAGGAAGCCTGGTCTGAGACATTTACATATTTGGGGGTGTCCTACAGAGATAAGAGTATTCAATTCATATGAAAAGAAATTAGATCCAAGAACTATTTCTGGATATTTTATTGGTTATCTAGAAAATCCAAGGGATACATATTTTATTGCCCTAATTATAGTACGAGTATATTAGAATATGGTAATACAAGATTTCTAGAAAATGATGAAATCAGTGAAAGTAAAAAATATCGAAGGATTAATTTTGATATTGAGGAGATTCAGGTTAATTCTCCTATATCATCTCCTATTCTATAAATTATTGTTACTCAAATTAATAAGAGAGTTGACGAGGGTGAACAATAAAATAAAATCGATGAACTCTCACATGATGTTGATGTTGCCACTGATGATCTTGTAGAACAATCACAATTAGTAGCTTTGAAAAGATCTCATAGGAAAAAGAAACATGTCATTTATGATGATTATGTGGTATATCTATAAGAATCATATTATGATATAGGAATAAAAAGAGAACCCTTATTGTTTTCACAAGCCATAGTAACGATTCTAAAAAATAGTATGATGCAATAAAAAAAGAGTTAAAATTAATGGTCTAGAATGATATTTGGGAACTCGTTGAATTACCCAATAATTATAAAAGAGTCGATTATAAATGGGTCTTTAAGACAAAACATGACTTAGCGGGCAATATCAAATGATATAAAGCTAGACTTATGGTGAAAGATTTTTCTTAGAAAGAAGGCATCGACTACAACGAGACTTTTTCTCCCGTTTCTAGAAAGGGCTCGTTGAGAATCGTCATGACATTAGTAGCTCATTATGATCTTGAGTTACATCAGATGGATGTGAAAACAACATTTCTGAATAGGGATCCAGATGAGGAAATCTATACGGCACAACCTAAAGGATTCATAAAAAAGGAAAAATAAAGTTAGGCTTGTAAACTTAAGAAATCTATTTATGACCTTAAACAAGCTTCTAGACAATGATATATAAAGTTTCATCATACCATTACTTTCTTCGGATTTAAGAAAAACATAATTGATCAGTGCATATATTTAAAGATAAGTGAGAACAAGTTTATTATATTAGTATTATATGTGGATGATATTTTACTTGCCAATAGTGATCTTGGTTTATTGTACGAAACCAAAATATTTCTCAACAAGAATTTTAAGATGGATGATATGAATGAGACAACATATATTATTAGTATTGAGATATTCAGGGACAGATCTCAAGGATTATTAGGACTGTCTTACAAAGAATATATTAATCGTATATTGGAGAGATTTAATACGTAACTTTTCTCAACCAATGATATACCTATTACTAAAAATAAAAAATTCAGCCAAAACCAATACCTAAAAAATGACTTAGAAAAGAATCAAACGAAGAATATTCCTTATGGATGCATAATTGGAAGTCTCTTCTATGCTCAAACCTGTACAAGACCATATATCAGTTTTGTAGTTGCAATGCTGGGAAGATACCAAAGCAACCCAGGAATGAAATATTTGAAAGCTACAAAGAAAGTAATGAGATGTCTATAGGGGACGAAATATTATATGCTCATATATACGAGATCAGATTAGCTTGAAGGGATGGGATATTCATATACTGATTTTACAAATTACCTCAATAGTAGGAAGTCCACTTCAGGATTTATATTCATGTTAGCTAGTGGGGCAATTTTTTTGGAAAAGTACAAAGAAATTGCTTATCGTATCATCAACAATGAAGGCTGAATTTGTGGCATGAGGCCACAAATCAAGCTTTATGACTGTAAAATTTTATCTCAAGACTTGATGTGGTTAACTGAATTGTTAGGCTGCTGAAGATATTTTATGATAATACCGCACTAGTTTTCTTCTCTAAGAATGACAAGTACTCTAGTGGTTCCAAGCACATCGAGATAAAGTACTTTATGGTTAGAGAAAGAGTCTAGGAACAACATGTGTCAATTGAGAACCTGAGTACTACTTTGATGATTGCTGATCCATTTACTAAAGCTTTACAGTGTAAAATATTTAAAGAACATATTCTTAGAATGAGACTTGTGAGCAAGCCATAAAAGATATGATGATGCATGTTTAGGTGGATGTTATTATTGATATTTTTCTAACTTAATTAAAGTTATTTATTTTTTCTATCTTGTTTACATTTATGTTTATGTTGAATGTAATAACAGGATTGTTTTAACAAGATAAATTATCGCAGTCATTTTGGATTATATTAGGAAAAACTAACAATATTGTAATACATAGAATAGAGTATAACATTGATGATATATAACTGCTATGACTCACATTGATAGTTGGACTTAATATAGTATTATTGTGTTTATTGGACTTATTGGCTTGTTTTTTAAATTCATGGTCAAGTATAAAATACTTTTCAAAATTCTTTTGGAATCTAATTAGGTAAAATTATTTTTAAACAAATTTTATTTTATTTATTTTGATTTTGAATATCTTTTATAGCTTATCAATTAATGGGCCAAGTGGGAGAATGTTAGATTTTATGACCCTTTATAATTGGATAAGATATATAATTGAACTAATTGGATATTAATGACAGATATTGGCCAATAAAAAAGAAGTTCATATTTAAAGTAGGATTCCTTAGGGGATGCCCTTGATGGGAGAAACTCTCCTAATAACTTATCTAGTTGAGGGATTACAGTTTCTCTCTCGACCCTCCTTAAACCATCAATCTAAGTGTGAAAGGATAGGAAGAGAAGAGAATGATCTAGTTCTCCTTGTAGATTGACAACGATTTTGGATCTAAAGATGGTGCCCTTACAAATCATATAGAGATCCTTTTCAAATGACATTAAAAGGTACACATCTAAAACCAGATCTAATGTTATTTGATTTCAATTCTAATATAAAAAATTATTTTTATATTTCATAGTATATTACAAATTTTATGCATACAACTATAACAAAACATCTTTTGTAACCCTCAAACTCAATTTATGTTCCCCCGTTCAGCAGATAAGAATACAACCAGCCCACCTCACCATCGATGCTTCACGTTTCTGCGCACGACAGCCAAATGAGCCGGCCCGCAAAATCACAACCGTCCATCAGGTACGCCTCGTGGTCTTCTGTGTCATTCGTACCCACCCGTCGGGTTGCAATTTCCCACGCCGCTATTGTGCCCGCGAGCTTCTCATCTCCATCGATCAATACCGATGGAGAAGAACCCGACCACGATTGGGGGCGACACAAAGTTCGATCCCTCCAAGGTAGAACCTTTCTCATCTTCCTTGAGTTTCTTGGGTTTCTTTCTCTTCTTTTTTTTTTTTTCTTCTTTCCGGTGGGATGAAGGGGAAAGTTGTGAGCTCTACCCGCATTCATCTTGCCCTCCTCTTGTGTGATTTTGGTGATATCGAGAGCTTGAGTGAGACCCTGATTTGGTGATCTCCAATTCATTCGCCATTTTTTTCTTGTGAGGAAATCGAGTTGGGCATCAAATTGGTTTGAAAGGGCAGTTTGATTTGCATGGTGCAGTGGCATTATGGTTGATTTTCTTTTCTTATCGTCTTCATTCGATGCCTTTCCGCTTCTTGCTTTGATGCAGAGATTAGGAGGTTTCTTGTTGGATTCTTTTCTTTCTGAAGGATGGACAAGATTCAGTGATGCAGCGTAGTCTTTTGATTGGATGATTCTTGGTGAGTATCATGATATAAGTTTCATGGAACATATAGAATCTTTTAGGTTGTTGTGGGATTCAACAAATCTCTCTAGGAGCTATGGTCTGCAGTATCTTCATTTTTTGTTTGAAGTGATGCTTCTTGCTCCATCAATATCTGTTCTGTTGTCTTGAAAAGTTTAGAAGTCTTCGTAGTTCGGAAAGTTTTGATTTTTTTATTAATGGGTATAGTGTTAGTATAAAAATAGTTATATATATATATATATATATATATAATGCGAAAATAATCTTTTATGTTAAGATTGAAATCAAATAATATTAGATTTATTTTTATGATGCTTACCTTTTTGATGTCATATGAAAAGGATCTCTATGAGATCTATAAGGGTACCGTTGTATGTAAAGAGAACTAGACTTTCCTTCTCCTCTCTTCCTATCCTTTCACAGGAGAGATTGATGGTTCTTAGAGGCCTTGTCTATTTATAAGCGTGAGCAGAGAGTCTAGGATAAGTTATTATGAGAGTTCCTCCCATCAAGAGCATCTCCTAAGGAATTCTACTTTAAATGGACTTCTTTTCTATTGGATAATATCTGTCATCAGAATCTAATTAGTTCCATTATATTTATTGTCCAATTATAAAAGATCACAAAATCTAACATTCTCCCATTTGACCCATTAATTGATAAGATATAAAATATATTCAAATTTAAATAAATAAAATAAAATTTGTTTAAAAATAATTTTATCTAATTGGATTTCAAAGAATTTTGAAAAGCATTTTATACATGGTCATGAATTTTAAAAACAAGTCAGTAAGTCCAATAAATACAATAATACTACATTAAGTCATTCTATGTACCACAACATAGTTAGTCTTTCCTAATATAGTCTATAATGATCCTTGTAATTTGTCTTATCAAGATAGTTCTGTTATTACATTCAACTATAATATGCATAAACATAAATATAAACATGATAATAGAAACAAATAATTTTAATTAAGTAAAAAAATCAATAATAGCATCCACCTAAATATGCATCACCATATCTTTTATGGCTTGCTCACAAGCCCCATTCTAAGAATATGTTCTTTAAATATTTTACACTGTAAAGTTTTGATAAATAGATTAGCAACCATTATAGTGGAGCTCAAGTTCTAAATTGATACTTGTTGTTTTTGGACTCTTTCTCTAACCACTAAGTACTTTATCTCGATATGCTTGGAACCACTAGAGTACATGTCATTCTTAAAGAAAAAAAAACTACTGTAGTGTTATCACAAAATATCTTCAACTATCCTAGCAATTGAGTCGACCATACTAAGTCCTGAGATAAAATTTCACAGTTATAAAGCTTGATTTGTAGCCTCAAGGCATGCCACAAATTCAGCCTCCATTGTTGATGATACAATAAGCGATTGCTTTGCACTTTTCCAAAAAATTACCCCACCAGCTAACATGAATACAAATCCTAAAGTTGACTTCCTATTGTCGAGGCAATTTGCAAAATCAGTATCTGAATATCCCGTCACTTCAAGCTAACTGATTTCTTGTACGTGAGCATATAGTCTTTCGTCCCCTATAGATATCTAATTACTTTCTTTGTAGCTTTCCAGTACTCCATTCTTGGGTTGTTTTGATATATACCTAATATTGCAACTATAAAGCTGATATTTGGTCTTATATAGATTTGAGCATATAAGAGACTTTCAATTACGCACCCATAAGGAATATTCTTTATTTGATTCTTTTCTAAGTCATTTTTTGAAAATTGGTTTTGATTAAAATTTTCACCATTAGTAATAGGTATATCATTGGTTGAGCAAAGTTGCATATTAAATCTCTCTAAGATACGATTAATATATCCTTTCTAAGATAGACCTAACGATTCTTGAGATCTATCCCCGAATATCTTAATGGCAATAACATAGGCTATCTCATTCATATCAATCATCTTAAAGTTCTTATTGATAAATATTTTAGTTTCGGACAATAAACCAAGATCACTACTGGCAAGTAAAATATCATCCATATATAAAACTAATATAATAAACTTGCTCCCACTTACCTTCAGATATATACATTGATCAATAGTGTTTTCCTTAAATCCGAAGGAAGTAATGGTATTATGAAACTTTATATATCATTGTCTAGAAGCTTGTTTAATATCATAAATAAATTTCTTAAGTTTACAAGCCCAACTTTCTTTCTTTTTTTTCTATAAATCCTTCATGTTGTTCCATATAGATTTCCTCGTATAGATTCCTATTAAGAAATGTTATTTTCATATTCATCTAATGTAACTCAAGATCATAATGAGCTACTAAGGCCATGATGATTCTCAACGAGTCCTTTCTAGAAAATAAAAAAAAAGTCTCATTGTAGTTGATGCATTGTTTTTGAAAAAAACATTTCCACAAGTCTGGCTTTATATCGTTCGATATTACCCACTGAGTCTCGTTTTGTCTTAAAGACCCATTTACAATCAACTCTTATATAATTATTGGGCAATTCAATGAGTTCCCAATACCATTTTAGACCATTGATTTTAACTCTTCTTTCATTGCATCATACTATTCTTCATAATCGTTACTTTCTATGGTTTGTGAAAATGAGATAATAAGTCTCTTTTTATTCATATATTATAATCTGATTCTTGTAGATATAGCACATAATCATCAAAAATGACATTTTTTGTTTTCCTTTGAGATTTTCTCAAAGTTGCCAATTGTGATTGTTCTACAAGATCATCAACAGCGACATCAACGTCATGTGAGATTTCATCGATGTTATTTTATTGTTCACCCTCGTCAATGCTCTCATTGATTTGAGGAACAACAATTTCTCGAATATGAGATGAGTTGGGAGAATTAATCTAAATATCCTCAATATCAAAAATGATCCTTCCAGATTTTTTTTACTCCCATTGATTTTATCATTTTTCTAGGAATCTTATATTATTAGATTCTACTATCCTCATACTATGATTATGACAGTAGAATCTGTATCCCTTCGATTTTTTTTTATAACCAATCAAATATCTAAAAATAGTTCTTAGATCTAATTTCCTTTCATGTGGATTGAATACTCTTACCTCTGTAGGACACCCCCAAATATATAAATGTTTCAGACTGGGTTTCCTACCAATCCATAACTCAAATAGAGTTGATGAACCGACTTACTATGAACCCTATTCAAGATGTACATAACTATCCTAAGAGCTTCACCCCACATTGACTCATGTACAGAGAAATAACTCATTATGCTTCTAACCATATCCATAAAAGTATAATTTTACCTTTCAGCAACACCATTCTACTATGACACACTTGATAATGCATATTGAGCACAAATACCTCGTTATTCTATGAATCTATCAAAAGAACTAATATTTTGACTGGATTCATAATATCTGCCATAAAATTCACCACCTCTATTAGATTTGATAATTTTAACATTTCTATCTAATTGTCTCTCAACCTTATTTATGTACACTTCAAGAGTATCAACGGCTTGAGACTTTTCATGTATTAGATAAACATAGTCATATCTCGACATGTCATTTATAAATGTGATGAAATTACCTTTCTCCACTAAAACAAGGAATATGGAGTGGTCCGTAGATATCAGTATGAATAATTTCAAAGAGTTCTTTACTTCTTATGGCATATTTCTTTATATGTTTAGTTTGCTTTCCCTTAATTCAATCTATACAAACATCAAAATCAGTGAAGTCTAAATGTTCCAAAATATTATCCTTTACGAATCTTTTTATTCTTTCTTTAGAGATGTGCCTCAATCGTCTATGTCACAATATAAAAGATCTTTTATTATTGAAACTAGTTTCAATCCAATATTTGATCGTATGGTCAATAATATTTTTGCAAACTCAAGATTCAAATTAATTATGTACAAACCATCACACAGAATTCTAGAACCAACATTTATTGAATCATAAAATATACTGAGTTTATCATTACTAAAAGAAAGATAATATTCTAACTCATCAATTCCAGATAGAGAAATTAAATTTCTAGAAATAGTATGAACATAATATGTGTCAACAAGATCCATCAAATGACCCGTCTCTAAGTGTAGATGACAAGTCCCCACTGATATCACTTTTGCTTTGAGATGATTTCCCTTAATGATGAATCTTTCATGTTCTTTTGGTTTTCGGATTGAAAGAAATCCTTACATATTATAGGTAAAATGAGTTGAAATACCAAAATCAATCCACCAAGTATTAGAGGAACTTATGTAATATTTGATTCGAAACATACAAATGTCAAGTTAATACCTTTCTTTTCGAACCAAGTCTTGCGTTTAATACAGTCTTTCTTTACATGTCCTTTCTTACCACAAAAGAAGCATTTTATTATAAAAGCTTTCTTTTTATTAGTCTGTTTAACATTTCCAAACCCGATAAATGTCTTTGATGGATGATGCTTAAATTTTCTTTTCTTGTTACCAGCTCCTTGAGTAGCAATCATGATATTATACGAGTTTTCCTACTTTAATCTCAATTTTTCTTGATGACACATACTAGTTAACTCATTCAAGTCTCACTTATCTTTATTTGTATTATAATAAATCTTGAATGGGCCAAACTGAGAAGGAAAGAGTTAAGGATGAACTACATGAGGAAAGACTCATTAACATTCATGCATAATGCTTTAAGTTTTACAACTTTATCAGCCATATTGAGGATGTGAACCTGAATTCCTCGAGTGCCATCAAACTGAGTCGTAGTCAGTTCTTTCATTAGTATGTCAGCCAATGACTTATCAATAGATTTAAATCTGTCTTCAATAACCTTTAAATATTCTCTTACGCTAGTTGTAAGCGGTAATGAAGTCTTTATGTTATTTGTAATCGTCATTCTTATGAACATTAAACTAAGCCTATCAGTTCTTTCCCAAGCTTTCATTTCATCAACTTGTTACACAATACTTTAATCAGTCAAGTATGTAAGCTTTTCAATAAGCAATGTTAAGTCAAGATATAATACGCTCAATGTAAATTGCATATGCTCTAACCATTCTGAATAATTTGATCCAAAGAATATAGGGACACTAGAAGCATAAGAATGTATAGATGAAAGTACCACCGTAAAGATATAAAATAATATTAATGCTTTGAGTTTTTCAAAATATGATGAACTATTGATAACATCTATATTTCATCATGAAATATTGACATATCTAGTGTTCACTCAACATCATCTATGAAGGACTAATATCTCATTGTGGAATAGTATTATTACATTTGGGTATATGACCCTAAACTATAAGGATATCCAAAACGGTATCATCTTACTCATCACATAATTATTTAAAATAGATTCTCCTTTGGGATTATTTAAATCTCCTAATTATGTGTGTCATTATGAATATTATTTTTTTAATATCATTTAGAAATAATTTTTTTTATTTTATTTTATAAGTTATTGATCTATGTCACTTTGGAGGTTACAAGACAAATACAATAATATAAAATATAATTTAAAATATTCTATAAATGATAAAACTTATATTATAATTCATATTCCAAAAGCCCATCATTTCAGACCATTTTGGTAGCTATAAGTTAGATAAAACTTAGGGAGATGAGTAACAAATAATATTCATCAAATTTTTTTAATTTAATTTATGCTAAACAGTTTAATAATAGAATAATAATCATAATAATTATTAAATATTAATCAATAAAAAAATCATAGGATTATCTTTTATTTCATAATTATTTCATAATTATGTGAAAGATACATATTATTTCATAATTTTAAATATATACATTGAATAACAAAATAAATATCCAAGAATAATAATTAAATTTTATTTACCATGTGTAAAAATATAATCAATAAGTCATATGAGAAAATTATAAAAGTAATCCATAATTTATAGTTTTTTAAATTAAATCTAATCAAATAATTAAAAATATAATCATACTTATAATAAATTATATTTATCAATTTTATCATTTAATATAAATTAGAATTCTCAATTTCATAAGAGTAAAATTGTAAATATGGTGACAGACATAAATTAGAATTAATAAATTTGTAAAGGGTAGAATTGTAATTTGATTAAAAACTCTAGCATCGAAGGTAGAACTGTAAATATGCCAAAAAGAAACCCTACTGCCTGCGCTGCCGCCGTCGGTGCGGTCGTTCCCTGCGCACGACTGCCTGCGCTGCCGCCGTCGGTGCGGTCGTTCCCTGCGCACGACTGCCGCCGCCGCCGCATCGCTGCTTGTGCCCGTGCGCGGCTGCTGCCTGCGGGTGGCCGCCGACTGTGCGGCCCCTCCTGCAGCACCTTCCCGGCGCGCGGCCGTCGCTTGGGCGCGGCCTGCCCGCGCGCGACTGCCGCGTGGGTGCAGCCTGTGCCCGCGCGGCTGCCGCTTGGACGCGGGTTCTTCCCGCGCGCGGCCGTCGCGTGTGCGCGCTGCCGCCCGTGCGGCTGCGTGCGCGCCTGTGCGCGACTGTTGCCAGCGCCCGGCAACCGCCTGGGAGCGGTCGCCGCTTGGTGTGTGCACGCGGCTGCCTGTGTGGCTGCCGACTGTGCGCACGGTTGTTGCGGCGCGCACGCTGCCCAGCGCCCAGCGCAGCCGCCAGCAGATTCGCTGGCCGTACAGGTCGGCGACGACCATTGTTATTTCGCGATGATTAGAGATCGTATTTACAACAACAGCAAACAGACAACAAAAATAGAATACAGAAATACAGATCGATAAAAATATGGATGCACCGTAAATCAGAAAATAATATCTCAATAACCTAGGTCTTAATTCCAATTGAAACCATTAAAACGACTATATGCTATACATAATGTAAAAATTATTTTATGATAAAATTGAAATCAAATAACATTAAATCTATATTTATGATGTATACTTTTTGATGTCATTTTAAAAGAATCTTTATGAGATCAGCAAGGACATCGTCTTATCGTTGTTAATAATTGAGGAAGGGTTGAGAGAGAAACTATAATCCAATCCCTATATATTTATAGGTAAAAACAAAAAGTTTATGATAAGTTATTATGAGAGTTCCTCTTTAATTTCCTAAAGAATCCTATTTTAAATAAACTTTGTTTTTCTATTGGTCAATCATCAAGATTTAATAAGTTTCATTATATATGTTTTGGTGGTATTGCTGTGCTAGATTGCCCTCCTGCTGCTGCTGAGGTGGACAATATGCAAGCTGAGCTACTCGTCGAGCTAAAGGAGTGGCTTCATGAGAAATGAAATGAAAGATGATATTAGGTGAAATCCTGCAAAACATAATATAGTTTAAAACATAATATTAGGTTAAATCTTGTAGC
This sequence comes from Musa acuminata AAA Group, assembly GCF_036884655.1. Taxonomy (NCBI): domain Eukaryota; kingdom Viridiplantae; phylum Streptophyta; class Magnoliopsida; order Zingiberales; family Musaceae; genus Musa; species Musa acuminata. Next base: position 18,046,126 of record NC_088338.1, read on the forward strand.
TCATAGTCACACCAAGTTTTGCCTTTTTTGGTCTTCCTCGGCGGACTCTAACTCCTCCGTTTTTTTTATAGTTTTGGTTAAGCTAATATAGTTTCTTTCCTTTAGAAAAAAAATTACTTCTGAGAAAGTTATCTTTGAATGGTTAGGGGTTAAAAGCTCACTGTGCTGAAAATAAGAATGCAGGCACATTAGAGGCTATCAATGAGACAATAATGTTGTTCATAAAACCAAATAATAAGATCGATGTGCTATCTACAATTCTAGCTGTCCAAAAGCTAGATATCAACACAAATTTGGTAGACATCTCCCATTCATTCTCTCATTGTAATGTGAAATTATGATGAATCTCTGAGTGTTAGTGATAAAAAAAAATCTGATATCATATAAGCATCAAGAAATCATAAAAGAGAGACGAATAGAGAAGAATAAAAAAAATAAAAAATAAAAAAAATACTTATTTAATATGAAGACTTATAATCTCTCATACTTTGAATCTTTGATTCATCTCCCTCAATAAATTGTATACCAAAGATATTATATGAGCTCTTTATTTATAAAAGGGTAAACTCAAAGTTTTGACTCCAATTATGATTATGATAGGGGCTCCTATACTAAAGTCTTATCTAATCACAAACTTTGATTTAATTTTCCAACACAAAGTATCTGTAGAAACTAAGTTAGTTCAGAAAGAACTTTAAGCCATGCAGATATCATTAAGCCATGCAGATATTCTCACATCCCTTCTTCTTTCTGATTTGTAAAATAATTAACATTTTATGTCAGCCTCTCTTGCTATGCGATCAAATCTCATTTCATTGTTAAGTTGGAACTGCAAGTCTCCAGTATCAGTAATTTTTCTAGGTTATATGAGCAACAATAAGCTGTGATGTCCCAGCTATATAGGGTTGCCTACATGGAACCTTTTTTTCCGGCCATTGAGCTTAATTTTTATCCATTATATATTTTTCGAAGGGAGTCATATTTTCACTGTGTATGTCCTTAGATTGGCAATCTGGAGTTTCCGAGCTTCTGCTTGGTCATAATTTTTTACCTTCCAGTGAAGTTGCTGCTTTGTTACCAGTATAATGTATAATATCTCTAGACTCTCTGCTGCTCTGTTACCACAGCATTGCTTCTTTGTGTTGTCGCTGACACAAATGACTATTGTTTTGTTGATGTTCTCGAGGGGGTCATCGGCTTTCATTCATCATAGAAAGTTTTCTCTTCCCTAAGGTTTAAATGTGATGTCACGTTTGACTTGGACATTGATAATATCTTCTTTGTGCTCGAGGGGGTAATCTCAAAGTTTTGACTCCAACTATGATTATGATAGGGGCTCCTATACTAAAGTCTTATCTAATCAGAAACTTTGATTTAATTTTCCAACACTAAGTATCTGTAGAAACTAAGTTAGTTCAGAAAGAACTCTGGAGATTGAATGCACAAGTTGTTGTAGATCATCCTAGTTAATCAATTGTTTTCATGTTTTTCACCAGATAGATAATGCTGGTAGGCTAGCGAACCATTTTGATGAGATGACACCGATATGACTCATTTGTTTCTCACTGACTCACCAATAAAGGATATAAGCCACCAGAAAACATAATGCATTGGAGAAATAAAATTATACGAGTTTAACGAGTGACACTTTGATGTAGTTTAGTATTCATCTGAGTTGGTCAGTGTATTTATTTATTGTACAAGCGATAGATCTTAGATTCATTTATTGTCAGTGTATTTATGTTATTTACTGTAATTAAAATATTTTTTGAAAAAATATAAAATAAATAACGGGATTGTCATTTCTCATTTGGAAAATGGGGGAATAAAAATGAGTAGCAACCGTCTGTGTGCTCAATGAAAATGGGGATAAATAGATGGGTTTGATTCATCTTTATCTGTGATAATAGCCTGTGAGAATGAATGCCTCTATTTCGTTGATCTCCCACTGTTCTCTTCTCTGCCAAGTCAAGATTTTTTAGGGTTTTGATTGAGTTTTCAGTTTTCCTGAGCTGAGCTCCACCCTCCGCCCCCTTTCTTTTTACCTCACAATCCATGTTTCTTGGTCCATCCTCTGCCTCTGCTCTTCCCTCTCCCTATGTCCGTGATGTATTCCCTCTCTTTGTCTTTCTTTGTCGTAAACATGTGACATCGACTTGATGTTTGTTCTGGAAAAGTTGCCAGAATGCCTCTCTCTCAACAAAAGTCATTGACATCAGCATTTTAAGAACCCTAAGCTCTGAATCCTAAACAGTATTCCCAATAAAAAAGTTTCAAATGAAATCATCCCCATTGATCTACCAAAAGCTTCAAAAAAAAAGAAAAAGAAAAAAGAAGGCACCTAACGCTTTGAGTAAATAACCAAGCAATTGACCATAGCATTTCTTACATCTCTTTGGTAAGAAAGTGGTCAATTATTTATATATATAAATGCTTTTGGCAGCATTAGCTATAACTTCAAAAGGACTCTTTCCAAATAAATGCGTGCTATGTCACAAAAACATAGTAGCATGAATCAATTGTTATGGTCATATTAAATATAACCCTGCACGAAAAAAAGAAAAATCATAAATCTCTAGCAACCACAAAAATAGGATCTCATATCTACATCTAACCACGACTTGAACCGGAAGTAAATTGAAATTGAATCGAATCAAAATCGAACGAGCCAAATGGTTCATTAATTTCAAATTGAATCGAAATTGACGATTAAAGAAAAGAAGAAAAATTTAACGATTGATCGACAGAGGGACTAATGGATTGGTTGTCCCTCCCAAAATTCATATAAATGGTTATATTCCGAGGTATTTTAATTATTTTATAATATAAAAATTAAAAATATTATAGATTTGTCCCTTTTTAACAATCACGTAATAGATAGTTTTGGGAGTATTTTAACAAAAGAAAATCTAAAATTATATAAATGCCCTTCGAATCCCTCATTCTTCCTCGTGCTTGTAGTATGAACGCTTTTAAGCTCTTTTTACTCTTTTTTTTATTCAATGGCAAGTGGAAGCGAGATCACATCACCACCGAAGAGCCTTTTGAAAGTTTAATCATGGCAACTCAAGAAAACCAATATAGTAATGTCGATGTTGAATTGGACATCATCAATGTAACGATCAAATTCAAGTCGAACATATTCAAGGAATACTTCAAATAGATTCAAAATGACAATGGCTCATTCCATATGATATGTAATTATTGCACCATGTTTTCAAGTTCAAAGGAGGAGGATATAGAACATTTTAAAAGCAAGAAATATCTAACACAATTCGGTATGGAGAAGAGTCGAATGTAAATTTTTGGGTACCCTATTTCTACCAATTTTTATTTTTTTTATTAAAAAATTATAAAGCATTAGCTAGCTTAATCATCACTGAATATTTATCTTTTAGTTTCAATGAAAAAGTTAGATTTGTTGATTATTGATAAGGGGCCTTAAATCTCACCACACAATAAGTTCCTCATTCTTACTTGCACTTTACATAACCTTTATAAAAATAAAGTATTTATAAAAAGTTTTTCGAGCTTTGGTGATCATATTTCCATTTATTCTGATATTTATAATGGTCACTAGTAAATACACTCCTAAACGAGAGTCATTTGTCATTGTATAGACAATGATTGGATGACACAAAAATATTTTATTTATTTTATAGTTTTCCATGAATGGCATATAGTCATTCATCGATAATATTTATAGAATGATGAAAATAATTTTTAGAAGAATATTATTTCATTTTTAATTTTTTTATTGATTTTGATAATGCATCGGCAAATATTACTTCTATTCAAGAATTTAAAATAGTTTGTCAACCGTGGGTGTCTTTTCTCATGTTAGATATGCTTGCCATATTTTGAATTTGTGGACTTAGATCTCTTGAAACTTTTTTTCTCCTGTTAAGTAAGCTATTTTATTTGTGTGGAGTCATCCACAAGTAATGAAAAAAATGAGTCAGATTTTGTAAGTTCAATGATAAAAAACTAAAAACATTTCCTTGAGATATTTCTACCTGATGGAATTCTATGTATCAATTGCTTAAAAAAAATTTGAATATAAAAAATTATTATGTACTTTTATTGAAAATTATGTTGGGTTAGTTTATTTATATCAACAACACTAGAATGTATGTGAAATTTTTTTAAAAATTTAAAAGTTTTTAATAATATAACATATACTTTATCTAGTGTTTATTATCTTATTATTTATATTTATAGTTATTTGTATTAATATTATTGGTGTTGAATCTCGATGAAACCAGATATGTGTTTATGTTTTAATCTACGTTTTGAGTGACGCAGGATGCTTCGATCAGGATGAGACAATTAAAGTAAGAAAAATCATGTTGTGCCGAAGGAAAACTTGTCAGAAAATTAGACGTCGGGCTGGAGGATCGGTCGACGTATCGACAGAAGGCTTCGGGTCGTGGATTTGGGCATCGGGCCAAGAAAAGTGAATATTACGCCAAGGATATTAGAGTTGCGGAGTCAACTGACCAATTGGGCAATAGGTCGCAAGAGAGGACGATGCGCCGAAGAATCGGACGAAGTGTCGAGGGACCAATGACATGCCGGACAACTTGATTAATGCTTAGTATTAATTGTCTAGATCGAAGTATGTTTTACATGTGCAGGATTAACTACGATAGCAAGGTATGAAGCAAAATGAAGTCCCGGAGTCTAAGGACGTGACTTCGTTGGTAGTTTGAGAGTTCGTCGGAAGTCCAAACGTTCATCGGAAGTTTTGCGGGAACCATCCAAGAAGTCTTAGAGCTTGCTAGAGAAGCTCATTGGAACTCGCCAAAAAGATCATCGTGAAGTCCAGGAGCTTGTCGGGAGTCCGTTGGAACATTACCGAGAGATCGACGGAAGTTCGCCGGAAGCTCGCCGGAAGAATAGACATAGGGACTTGTTTTGCTTACCAAATGTCTTAGGATTTCGTAGTTAGCACGTAATTGGGTTTGGATTTGGGCCAACCCAATTAGGGGCCAGTTAGGCCCATGTAAGAACTGTGTTTGGCCCAATAAGAAGCCCAAACAAGGCCCCAAGAAGTCTCACCGTCGTGGCATAGTTTTCGAGATGTGTCAAGCGGTGGTACTGCCAGTTTGGGTAGTGGTACCGCCAGACTTGGGCAGTGGTACCGCCCAGGGCAGTGTTAGTTAGATTGACACTGGGCGGTGGTACCGCCCAGCGCAAGCGATGGTACCGCCCGTGCCCGGGGAACCCGGGAAGGGAAAGTTTTAGGCTCTAAGTTTGAATCAACTGGAACCTATAAATACCCCTCTCATCCCTGGTTAAAGCACACAAGCACAGAGAGTTTTATAGTGAGAAAACGCTGCTGCAATCTCTTTAAAATTTCCCTCCTCCACTCCAACTTTAGAATTCTGTTTAGAGAGGAGTGTGTGTGCTTGTAAGGGTTGTCTCCTAAACCCGTGAAAGGGAGAAGAGGGGTGTATAAGGTGATTGGCCTTCGCCTATTGAAGGAAGGCCTCTAGTGGATGCTTGTGATCTCATCGGAGGAGTTCGCCGAAAGTGGATGTAGGTCACGTTGACCGAACCCACTCTAAAACTGCTATGTTCTCTTGTTTGTATTTTATTCTTGCCATTTACATACTGCAAACTACTTTACTTAGTCACTACGCTTTCATACGCTTCCAAGTTATTAAGCTTCCGAAATCGGTTTACGTCAAAATCTGTTTTTATCATATGAAAGTTTTTAAACTGACGATATTTTACCGCTGCACTAATTCACCCCCCCTCTTAATGCTGACTCTTGATCCTAACAATTGGTATCAGAGCCTTGTGATTTCTCATTTGGTTTGACACCCAAGAGAAATGGCTCATTTCATATTTCAAGAGGGTCACTCTTTCATTCGTCCTCCCTTTTTTAATGGGATGGACTACATTTATTAGAAAACTCGAATGAGAGTTTTCTTTCTTTCATTGAATCTCGATTTATGGCACATAGTCAAATCTTATTTTCAAAGGTCTTTTCTTCCAATGAACCATTGGAATGATTTGGAGAAGAAGACTTTTTCTTTAAATGCTAGAGCTATGAATGCTCTATTTTGTACCTTAGATAAAATAGAGTTTAATCGGGTTTCTTTGTGTGAAATGACCTTCGATATTTGACATATTCTTAAAATCACACACGAAGGCACAAGTAGTGTAAAAGATTCTAAAGTAGATTTTTTGGTGCACGATTTTGAGATATTTTGTATGGAACTAAGAGAGACTATTGGAGACATGTACACCCATTTTACGGATGTCGTCAATAGTCTCAAAGCACTTGGTAAAAGCTTTTCGAATTTTAAACTCGTTAACAAGATTTTGCGCTCACTTTCTAAAACTTGGGATTCAAAAGTAATCGCTATTCAAGAATTAAAAAATTTAAATACTTTTTTGATCGAAGAACTAATAGGATCTTTGATGACCTATGAAATGACGTGCAATGCACATGAAAAACTCGAGAACCACCTTCCAAAAACATGAAGGATTTCGAACTAACAACATTTGAAGATAACTCGAGTATAAGCTCAAGTGATAGTGAACATGAACTTGAACTCGTGAAGAAATTTAAAAAGTTAATGAAACAAAAATTAAAGAACAAAAAGAATGTAATTACTTACTTTGAATGCTAGAAGAAAAACAAAAATTGGGATGAATCGAGCTCCTCCGAAGATGAGGAGAAAATCAAGAAAGGCGAGGTGGCAAACTACGCTTTAACGACTTTCGACGATGAGGTAATCGAAACTCCATTAATTTACTTCGAAATTACATTATACTTTTCATGATGTATTTTTTTTAATTTAGTTTAGAATTAAGTTTTCTTAAAAATTACATGTTTAAAAATGAAAATGCAAAAATTATGATCATGCTAGTAATTTTGAAAATGATAATGAAAATTACATGTTTTATGTTAATGGAATAAAATGTTAGATTTAAATCTAATGATGATCCTATGAATGCTTTTTTAAGAAGTAATAATGTGTATCATGTTGATTCCATTGTTATTTCTCGATTTTGATTCAATGAAATTATGCTTAATAATATGATGCATAATGATGTTTTGATACCATGCTTAATGATTTTATATTATGCATGAGAATTTAAAGTAATGATTTTAAAGTTAACATTTCAAAATTATGCTTGATGATTTATAGTTTATTGAAAGTTTCGTTTTTAAACAATGATGCTTGTTTTCATTTGGCATAAATGAAAAAGGCATACTTCTATGAATTGAATCAAATAAATTGAAATAACTAAAAAGAGGAAAGGTTTTTCCTTGAAGAATTTATTTTTTCCTACTTTATCAATTTTTCAAAAATGGAGATTAATAAATATATTTGTATCATTTTTATGAATCTCTTAAAAGTGATTATGATGATTTGACAAGTTGAATGATTTGAAGATAAATGTTGATTTTTTTCTTGATCAAAACTTGTGATATTTTTTATATAAATCACCATTTTGATTTCTCGATATTTGATACATGAGATTTCTCTATGAATCAAGATCTTATTTTTGAACTCCTATGTTTCTTCTTACCATTTTTCTAAAAAGGAAAGGTTAATGAATCTATTTATGTCCTTTTTATGAATCTCTTGAAAATAATTTTGATTTGATGATTTGAATTTTAATGAGCTTTATCTTGATTTTTTGAGATTTATAACTAGAGATTTCTTATGCATTAATCAAGATATTATATCATTCTTTCTCCTATATTTCTTTTTGTCGATTGCTAAAGAGAAAATAAATGATCAAAATGTTGATTCAGTGATGACTGTTTGGTAGCAACAATATGAAGTGATAAATAATTAAAAATATTGATTTAATGTTTGGAATCATGAATACTTTATTATCATACATGAAAATAAAGATGATTATTTTGAAAATAAATGTTTGTATCATGTTAGATGATTTTACATTTTGTGCATGATGAGTTATAGTGATGATTGAAATAATATGAATGATGATTTGGAATCATGCATATAATGATGAGTTTATATATTTTGAAAATATATATGATGATTTGGTATGATGCATGCAATACTTATGCTTTTTATTATGATGATATAATGTGTATCATGAATGCTCTAAATGATGAATGTTTGGTATCATAATCAAAAAGTTGATAAATGCTTAAAAAATTTAATGTTTTAATATCACGTATGATATGCTCATAATGACGATTGATTTATATTTCGGTATCGTGCATGAAAAATGAAATGTAAAGTTTTAAAATTGTGCATGTTATAAATTGAAACTATAATGATGCACAAACATATTGAAATAAGGTTGATATTTTACCCTTGTCATGATTCGAAGATTATAGTAAAGGGAAATAAATTACACTATTGTATTGTTATTCCCTTCAATTTGACAATAACATAGGGGGAGCAAAATTTGATAGCTTGCATACTATAAATTTGCATACCAAAAGTGCTATCTTGTCTATCTCAAGATGCAAAACATGCTAACCTGCACTTTGTAACAGAAGCAAAATTGCTAGCTCAAACATTACAAATGAAGCAAAAAATTGCTAGCTTGCAACTTGCAGATTTCAAGAAGCAAGTTTCTTGAACATCTCAAAACTGCTAACTCGCATGTTCTAAAATGTTGTAAAATTTGCTAGCTTGTTTGTTGTAGAAATTGCTATCTTACTACCTTGCATATCTATGATGATAGCAAAATTGCATGATGGTAGAACTTGAAGATTTATTATGTAACGATTTGAAACTATTATGTCAAACACCTAGAAAGTGGAACTTCTCCTTTTTGTTGATGACAAAGGGGGAGAAGTATGTTGATGTCATGCATGATTTGATCATGACATGTTTGCTTGGATTTTTAAATCCAAGAGTTTCTATCAATAAGGCATATTGATAGGGTGAGTTTGTTTAAACTCCGGGAGTTAAGGTTAACTCCATCATCAATTGGTTGTCATCATAAAAAAGGGGGAGATTGTTGAATCTCATATTTTGATGATGAAACCAATCGATATGTGTTTATGTTTTAATCTATGTTTTGAGTGATGCAGGATGCTTCGATCAGGATGATACAATTAAAGCAGGAAAAATCATGTTGTGCCGGAGGAAAACATGTCAGAAGATTGGACGTCGAGTCGGAGGATCAGTCGATGTATCGACAAAAGGCTTCGAGTTGTGGATTCGGGCATCAGGCCAAGAAGAACGAATATTGTGCTAAGGATATTGAAGTTGCATAGTCAACTGGTCGATTGGGTAATAGGCCGTAAGAGAGGACGATGCGCTGAAGAATCGGACAAAGCGTCGAGGGACCAATGATATGCCGGACAACTTGATTAATGCCTAGTATTAATTGTCTAGATCGAAGTATGTTTTACATGTACAAGATTAACTATGATAGAAAGGCATGAAGCAAAATGAAGTCCCAGAGTCAAGGACACGACTTCTTGGTAGTTCGAGAGTTCGTCGAAAGTCCGGACGTTTGTCGGAAGTTCTGCGAAAACCATCCGAGAAGTCTTAGAGCTTGCCAGAGTAGCTCGTCGGAACTCACTAAGAAGATCGTCGTGAAGTCTAGGAGCTTGTCGGGAGTCCGTCGGAACATTGCCGAGAGATCATCGGAAGTACGTCGGAAGTTCGCTGGAAGCTCACCAAAAGAATAGACATAGGGACTTGTTTTGCTTAGCAAATGTCTTAGAATTTCGTAGTTAGCATGTAATTGGCCAACCGAATTAGGGGTCAGCTAGGCCCATATAAGAACTGTGTTGGGTCTAATAAGAAGCCCAAATAATGGCCCAAGAAGTCTCACCATCGTAGCACAGTCTTCGAGACTATGTCAGGCGGTGGTACCGCCAGTCTAGGCGGTTGTACCACCCCTAGCAAGGTGCCAGGCCGTGGTACCGCTAGTTTGGGTGGTGGTACCGCCTAGCACTGGCCCCCAGGCTGTCACGGACAAACTTCTAAATATGATGCTTAATGTAATGCTTATGTATGTCCGTGTCTTTTGGTATGTTCATACTTTGCACAGCATGTAGAGGGACAATCGATGGCTTAATAGTCCTATTTTAGTTGGGTCGGTAGTCGCTTTAGGCTTGTAAATAAAGGTTGTGTCATGTAGACACCTGTGAGAGATTTTCGGTCTGTAGTAGATCATTTTGACCCTTTGTTGTGCAACTATTCAAAGCTTGTAAAGTCTGTTTGTAATTTGCATTGTCTATGAAGTATTTTCGGAAATGTTTGCTTGTGGATCCTGAGTAAGGCATTTTCTCTAACCCGTTTTCTCTTTTGTGGGTCCTAAGGGACCATATTCGGGGAGGCTGACCTTTGCAGACGGACACGCAAGGGTGCCGCATGACTTAGGCAAAACCAGCTAAGTCTATGATAGATGGTATCAAAGCGGGATAAGTACTCATAGAAACACTTAGCATGCAAACGTGGGGGACCTAGCGGGGCTGCATTGAGGGCAGTCAGCACACGCGCGATAGTTTGGGGAAAAACGGGCATGGAGATGTAGGGAAAAGGAGTTGTTCGGAGGAGCGGACATCTGAGATTGGCATTCAGAGGAATGGCCAACCCTTCGCGCAAGAGGCACTATGAGAACAGGCAAGCTTAGAAGAATGCGGAGCGCACAAAGATCAGGATGGCTGAGTTTGAGCTACGACTCAACGTTGACAACTATACTTGATGGTGCTCAAGACAAGCGAGTCGCTTGGTAAAGGATGAGACCATGCAAGGTGGAATGAGTTGCTCAGCGACTGAAAGAGTTGTGCAAAGCTCACGGAGGTGAGGGGAATTGCTAACTCGAAGAATTCGGTACTCATGCATGGGCTTATATGCGGATGATGGAATGTTCACGGCCATCCCAAGGCGACCGAAACTCGGTGCCATAGAGCATTGAAACTTTCTCTTTGGCATGTAAAGGAGGTTGAAGTGTGCAACGAGTTCAGCATGTTTCTAGGCATTGAGTAGTGTAGCGGGGGCTGTATTGACGTGGAGTCGCAATCTCGCAAGTGAAATTTGCAGGAGACAGAACAATGCATAGTTTATTTAGCAAATCGAAGTAGTCCAAGGGGATGGTGGTCTTCGAAACGAAGAGAGATGTTGCTCCAATGGGACAATTATCCAAGAGGGATAAGTCCCGGCTCTCCAAAGGGAGAATCATATGGGACGGACCACACATGTTGAGGAGGAGTACCTCAACAAATAACTCCACGAAGCTTAATGGACCGAGCAAGCGGCGAGGAATTGTCATATGATCTCGCTTGAGAGAATGCATTGATGGATGCATTGCAAGATCAAGTGGGGGAGCGACCCAAAGCAACACAAATGAAGGCACACTTGGAGTCGATATAGAGATCAGACTCAAGGGAGGGCTGACCCGTGGAATGGTGGGCGCGAGGGCCACCATCAACTCAATGCAAAAATGAGGAGCGAAGCAACTTGGGTGTAACTTGTCGAAGTACCCAAGCCACATGAAGGGAGCCAGCATAGAAGATGGAACATAGAGCGGAGGCACAATGCTTTCCTTAGATAGAGGTCAAGGATATGAACTCTTACAGAGGCAAGAGCAGGATCATGTTGTTCCATGGGTCCATTCTGACGGAGCGGCCTCATCTTGCATGGTGCTAAAGATGAAGGGAGCTTCTAGGCACATGCGCCTTATCTCAAAGAAGCATTTAATTGAGGAACTAAGGCAATTCAACTTACGGAGGTGAAGTTGGGTTCAAAAGGCCTTGGCACGGGGCAAGAGGACACGAAAGCGGGTACACTTAAAGAATATGCCATAGTGTTGCCAGTCAAGTTGCTAGGCAGAAAGCGGTGCATGGCGGAGATTGTGCTGCTAGGAGCAGAGGCCCAGAATCCAGACAATGGTGCACCATTTTTAGCGAAGTCGGTGGACTTTGGAGCTACTAGGCGATGGACTGTCCTAGAGCACTACTTCATCTAGGTGTGACCCAAGAGTAGGTGGATGAAGGTCGATTGCCAAGGAGCGAACAAAATCGAAGGTGGAAGAGACCTTGCGATGTATTGGCAGAGGCCACACATGGAGGGATCACAATTCGAGTTCATCCCACAAGGATCAGAATGCAATAGAGATGTCACCATGAGGCGATATGGTACAGCAGATCATAGTGGAATAGTTTGTGGCAATGCGATACACACGACATAGTCCCGTGAGGGACTAGATCATACAAAGGTATGATCGGGAGCTATTGGAAGCTCCACTTCGGTGAACAACATGATGGCAAGAAGGGCTATGGATTCAAGTTGTGAAGGCCATGGTACCGTAGAGACGGGTCTTCCGTGCGTGAATCAAATTTTGCATCGAATGAAAGCCTTGGTCATCAGCATATGGGGGCTATGTTCCACCAAAGAAATAGTTTGAATGCAAGTACTAGTGAGTCCCATGAGAGGGACTTGATCATGCAAAGGTATGATCGAAGCAGTTGGAGAGTTAGACTGCTCTAGAGCCCGGCAAGTCAGAGGACAAGGTCGAGTAAGCGAATGTTGTTACCAAGGAAGCTAAGGAAAACAGAATCGGTGCAAATCCTACAACATGATGGTAGAGGCCATGCATGGGAGTTGCAGTCTGTCTTTCCATCGACCAAAGAGAGCTGCTTGGAGAACACAAAGGTATTGAAGCAAGGGGTCGAAAGGGGCGAGGAAGTGACGACGAGTCCAAGGGGACTTAGCTACCCAAAATCAAGCATCAGTTAGAATGGAGGTGGACTCGGAGGAGTGCCATAGAGACATATCTACTGATCATGAAGAAAAGGGATGCAGATGCGAGGTGACGAATAGTAGGACCATGGGCATGGCAGTGCCATGGTACCGTAGAGGTGGGACTTCCGTGAAAGTCATTGATCCCTTGCTCTCATGGAGGGAGAGCACTTGGTCGTGAAAGGGGCCGAGGAGGTGGAGTATGGAGAAGCAAACTCCAACTACCGAGACAAGGTTGAAGGGTAGAGGCCAAGGAACTTCGTAAGACTGGTGTCAACGAGCTTCTCATCAAGATAGCCGAAAGTGAAGGACTTCGGGTCATACAAGAGTGCACGACCAAGGAACGAAGCAGGTAGTACGCGGTGCTATACCTTTGCTACTCAGTGGAGTAGGCGGCAAGGTTGATGGAGAAGACGGTACAATTCCAGAGGCGACCAAATCTATTAGGGAATTACTCCAAGTTGGGGTGAAAACTTCTTGCATTCCAGAAGTTCGATGGCATTGAGAAGGTGAATCATAATAACTAACTCAATGCAAGGAGTGCAAACACTTCAAGTGCTTCAGAAGTGTGACCAAAGAGCAGGTGAAGGCCAGTAACCAGCTTGATGTATAGAGTACAACCTCGAGGAGGCGGGCGAAGTCAAGTAACCTTTGCCTTCTCAACTCTTAAGAGAATGGGCAAAACCGAGTACCCCAATTCTCTTATCTATCCAACAGAGGAGCTCTGAATAGATTCAAAGACCCTTCAAAGATAATAGAAGATAATAGTTGTCAAATCCTCACCAACGATGATTAGTGCTATTGAGAGTAGATTGTCCGCTTCATTTCCCAACGAAATGCCAATCGAAAGCGGAAGTGATGCGAATCTACTTGGAAGTGACAACTAAGTAAAAGAAGAGTCAATGAGCAAATTTTGTGGAGGAAGGACCCAAAACTTCAGAAGTTTGTGAGGCAATGCTCGTTAAAGCTCCAACAAGCATCCACCCAGTTCAAGCAACATGAGACATTTGAGAGACTAGCGCAAAGTAAGGATGATATTTTCCTTCATCTGGAGGATCTGCAGGAACCAATAGGGATCAACACAACTCAGCCAACCCCACACTAGAGTCAGAGTCATTGGCGAGTTGAAGCAGCATGGCAGATCAAAGGTTCGACTACTCAAAAACAGTAGCGGAGAGCAGCTGGGAGCCAGGAGGCACATTGCAGCTGGAGCAGAAGATTGAAGACTCAACAAAGGCACGAAGTTGTAGTATTGGTAAAGGCTTCGACGAGGATGTTGGAGGAATAATTTGGGGAGAATGTCACGAACAAACTTCTAAACAAGATGTTTGATATAATGCTTATGTATGTCTGTATCTTTTGGTATGTTCATGCTTTGCACAACATATAGAGGGATGGCCGAAGGCTTAATAGTCCTATTTTAGTTAGGTTGATGGCCGCTTTAGGTTTATAAATAAAGGTTGTGTCATATGGACACTTGTGAGAGATTTTCGATCTATAGTGGACCATTTTGTCCCTTTGTTGTTCAACTGTTCAGAGCTTGTAAAGTCTGTTTATAATTTGTATTGTTTATGAAGTGTTTTCAGAAATATTTGCTTGTCCCGAGTGAGGTGTTTTCTCTAACCCGTTTTCTCTTTTGTGGGTCCTAAGGGACCATGGGAGGTTTCGGGGAGGCTGACCTTTGCGGACGGACACGCAAGGGTGTCGCACGACTTAGGCGAAACCAGCTAAGTCTATGATAGATGGTATCAAAGTGAGACAAGCACTCATAGAAACACTTAGCATGCCAACGTAGGAGACCTAGCGAGGCTGCATTGAGGGCAGTCAGCACACGCGCGATAGTTTGGGGAAAAACGGGCATGGAGATGTAGGGAAAAGGATTCGCTCGGAGGAGCAAGCATCTGAGATTGGCATTTAGAGGAATGGCCAACCCTTCGCGTAAGAGGCACCACGAGAATAGGCAAGCTTAGAAGAATGCAGAGCGAACAAAGGTTGGGATGGCTAAGTTTGAGCTATGGCTCAACGTTGACAACTATACTTGATGGTGCTCAAGGCAAGCGAGGCGCTTGGTAAAGGATGCGACCATGTATGGTGGAATGAGTTGCTCAGCGACCGAAAGAGTTGTACAAAGCTCACAAAGGTGAGGGGAATTGCTAACTCGAAGAATTCGGTACTCATGCATGGGTTTCTATGCGGACGATGGAATGTTCGCGGCCATCCCAAGGCAACCGAAACTCGACGCTATGGAGCATTGAAACTTTCTTTATGGCATGTGAAGGATACGTCTATAACAACGAGATCAGCATGTTGCTAGGCCTTGAGTGGTGCAACGGGGGCTATATTGACGTGGAGTCACAATCTACCAAGTGCGATTGCAGGAGGCAGAACAATGCACAGTTTATTCAGCAAATCGAAGTAGTCCAACGAGATGGTGGTCTCCGAAACGAAGAGAGATGTTGCTCCAACGGGATAGTTATTTAGGAGGGATAAGTCCCGGCTCTCTAGAGAGAGAATCATGTGGGACGGACTGCACATGTTGAGGAGGGGTACCTCAACAAACAACAACTCCACGAAGCTCAATGGTCCGAGCAAGCGGCGAGGAGTCATCGCATGATCTCGCTTGAGAGAATGCATTGGTGGATGCATTGTGAGATCAAGTGGGGGAGCGACCCAAATCAACACAAATGAAGGCACACTTGGAGTCGATATGGAGATCAGACTCAAGGGAGGGCTGACCCGTGGAATGGTGGGCACGAGGGTCACCATCAACTCAATGCAAAAAGGAGGAGCGGAGCAACTTGGGTGTAACTTGGCGAAGTACCCAAGCCGCATGAAGGGATCCAGCATAGAAGATAAAACATGGAGTGGAGGCACAGTGCTTTCCTTGGACAGAGGTCAAGGACATGAACTCTTGCAGTGGCAAGAGCAGGATCATGTTATTTCATGGGTTCTTCATTCTGACGGAGCGGACTCATCTTGCATGGTGCCAAAGACGAAGGGAGTATCTGAGCACATGCACCTTATCTCAGAGAAGCATTTAATGGAGGAACTAAGGTGACTCAACATGCGGAGGAGAAGTTCGGTTCAGAAGGCCTTGGCACAGGGCAAGAGGACGTGGAGGCGGGTACTCTTCAAGAATATGCCACAGTGTTGCCAGTCAAGTTGGTAGGCAGGAAGCGATGCGCAGCGGAGATTGTGTTGGTAGGGGCAAAGGCCCAGGATCCAAACAATGGTGCACCATTTTCAGTGAAGTCGGTGGACTTTGGAGCTACTAGGAGACGGACTATCCTAGAGCGGTGCTTCATCTAGATATGACCCAAGAGTGGGTGGATGAAGGTCGATTGCCAAAGGAGCGAACAAAACCGAAGGTGGAAGAGACCCTACGATGTATTGGCAGAGGCCACACATGGAGGGATCACAATTCGAGTTCATCCCACAAGGATCAGAATGCAATAGAGATGTCACCAGGAGATGACATGGTGCAGCGGATCGTGGTGGAATAGTTTGTGGCAATGCGATACGTACGACATCGTCCCGTGAGGGACTAGATCATACGGAGGTATGATCGGGAGCTACTGGAAGCTCCACTTCGGTGAACAACACGATGGCAAGAAAGGTTATGGATTCAAGGAGTGAAAGCCATGGTACCATAGAGGCAGGTCTTCCGTGCATGAATCAAATTTTGCATCGGATGAAAGCCTTGGTCATCAGCATATGGGGGCTGTGTTCCACCAAAGAAAAAGTTTGAATGCAAGTACTAATGAGTCCCATGGGAGGGACTTGATCATGCAAAGGTATGATCGAAGCAGTTGGAGTGTTGGACTACTCCAGAGCCCATATTCACTTAAGGGAGCCCGACAAGTCAGAGGACAAGGTCGAGTAAGCGAACGTTGCTACCAAGGAAACTAAGGAAAACAGAATCGGTGCAAATCCTACAACGTGATGGTAGAGGCCATGCATGGGAGTTACAGTCTGTCTTTCCATCGACCAAAGGGAGCTACTTGGAGAACACAGAGGTGTTGAAGTAGGGGGTCAAAAGGGGCGAGGAAGCGACGACGAGTCCAAAGGGACTTAGCTACCCAAAATCAAGCATCAGTTAGAATGGAGGAGAACTCGAAGGAGTGCTATAGAGACATATCTACTGATCGTGAAGAAAAGGGATGCAGATGCGAGGTGACGGATAGTAGGGCCATGGGCATGGCAGTGCCATGGTATTGTAGAGGCAGGACTTCCATAAAAATCATTGATCCCTTGCTCTCATGGAGAGAGAGTGCTTGGTCGTGAAAGGGGCCAAGGAGGTGGAGCATGCAAAGGCAAACTCCAAGTATCGAGACAAGGTTGAAGGGTAGAGGCCAAGGAACTTCGTAAGACCGGTGTCAATAAGTTTCTCATCAAGATAGCCGAAAGTGAAGGACTTCGGGTCATACAAGAGTGTACGACCAAGGAACGAAGCAGGCAGTACGTGGTGTTGTACCTTTGCTACTCAGTGGAGTAGGCGGCAGGGTTGATGGAGAAGACGGTATAATCCCATAGGCTGTTGGGAAAATCTTTGGGGGCGACATCATATGCGCAACAGAAGAACAAGAAAACAAAATCCCCGATTCCCAAAGAAAATAGCATACCAGTCTGTCCGGTTATCACGATGTCCCTCTCGAGTAACCTTTGATTGGAATTATTTAGGATATGTGTTTAAAGGTGAATCGATCTCATTTTCGTGATCTCATCACGATTCGATTCCCATTGCAGAAATCCAAGGACATCACAATATATATATATGCATATATGCAATTGTTATAAAGTGATATATGCCAAAATATAATAAGCAAAAAGATTATGTATCAAGTCACACATGCCATCACTCACGTGATTGGCTTGTTGGGCACCTATGACTAACAATCTCTATTAGGACTCTAGCTTAGAGAGTCCTAATTGGGAGGGACATTCATGTAAAACCTACCTAAGCCGACCCCTATCAAAGAGGTGAAAAGGCCGGCTAGGGTTAGGAGGTTGTTTCTTAGAGAAGAATAAGGAGTTGTAAAGGAATAGGAGTCTTGAGTAGGAGTCCTATTAGGAGTTGATTAGAAGTAGGAGTCCTATTAGGAGTTAGGGTTTAGAAGCCCTATAAATAGTCATGTATTCCTCCTCTTTTCATAAGCAATAGATGAATCTTTTCTGCAGCCTTTGAGCAGTAACTTGGAGGGAGGAACCCCTATAGAGTTTCAAGGAGGCCGATCCCCTAAAGAGATCAACCCCTAAGTTTAGAATCTGTAAGGGTTCTAACACCTGGTATCAGGGCATTGTTCTTGGCATCTCGTTGCCCTTCCACAGCCATCCATCAACCCTCCACAACCGTCCAAAGCAATTCCCATAATTTCTTAAAAGATCGTCGCCAAATTCCGTCGTCATCTCCACCACCACGGATCATCCTTTGATCTCCCCCTGAATTGCAACAAGTTCTGGTTTTCTACCTTACCGCTGCTGTAATTTAGTTATCCTTATTTGAAAATCCCAAAAAAAATATTCCTATATTGCTTCATAAACTTTTCGTCATAAAGTTTTCATCTCTACGATGAAAGATACATCGCAGAATTCCAACTGTATAGCATCGTCTGTTTGATCTTGCTACTGTGTTTTTTCTATCCAAATCTCTACAAAATTTTTATGACATCTTTGAAATTTCGTAACAGAAGATTTCCTTTGGTTTTTTTAAAAAATTCTCAATATAAACCATTGATACTTTACGTCAAATCTGCGATACTTGAAAATCTGCACTGTAAAATTTCATTCGCATAGCACTGTTTGTTTGATCTTGATACTATGTTGTTTCTATCCAAATCTCTCCAAAATTTTTATGATAGCTTTGACACTTCCTAACAGTAGATTTTCCTTTGGTTTCATCAAAAAATTCTTAATATAAACCATTGATCTTTTATGTCAATTCTGCTATACTTAAAAATCTATGCTGCAGAAAATTTTAGCCGCATATTGTTGCCTTAACCCATCTATTTGCAATCTTTATTGAATGAAATTTCTTATACACTTTATAGATCATCTTGGCTTCTATCTAATATTTATCTATTAAGGAATTCATCTCTAAAAATGATTTTGTGTTGCTGCAAATTTTCGTCGTAGACCGCTGAAATTTTTCGACGAGAATTCTGCAATCGCAACTTGCACCAATTTCCTTGCTGTTATACTACCGAAATTTTCTTGATTAAATTAGACATCCTTACTGTTATATAAACTGTGATTTTTCTATCAATTTTCTCCTTAATTCTCTCAAGTTTTTGGTGGAAATTACGTTGAGAAACCGTTGTTTCTTCAATGACAATTCTACTCTTACAAGACAGCACATACTTGCTGCAACTTCCACTGATTTCTATCAAACCTTTGCTACCGTCTACCATAGATCTAAAACTTTCATTCATAGCCCTAAAACTTCACCAAACCACACCCTCAAACTGTACCCAAAATAGCCACAAAACAAGCCTAAACCGTAACCTACATCCACCAATCCACCAACCCTTTTGACCATCACCTCTCTCAACCAATATATGCCTTTAACCCGACCACAAAAGAGATATCTTAACATCACAGATTTGGTGGCATATACTATGGCATCTGAGGAGGTAATCAATGCTAAATTTGAAGCCTTCGAGGCGCGAATGGAGGATAAGATTCGGATGCTCTTTACCGAACTCAGATTGGGCCGACCACTAAGCCCGAAGAAATCACATCAATGAGAGAGCTTTGCCCAATGGCACCAAGCCCAAAGATATGACTTCCAAAAGAGGGGAAGCTCTATGATTGACCCCAACTATCCATGTATGAGAGTGGACTTCCCTAGATGGGAAGAAGGAGACCCGATTAGTTGGATCTCGCACGCGGAGCGATATTTTCGGTACCACAAAATCGCGGATGAATCTATGGTGAAAATTACAGCTATACATCTTGAAGGGGATGCTATACAGTGGTTTGACTAGTTTGAACATACTTATGGAGTCCTTTTATGGCGACAATTCAAAGAAGGACTGTTGATCCGCTTCAGACCAACCGATTACGAGAATATTGACAGACAACTAGCAAAGATCTGATAAACCTCCACCATTCAGGAGTATCAAACCAGGTTTGAAAGGTTATCTAATCAAACTCGTGACTAGTCTCAAAAATAGCTATTGAGGACCTTCATTGATGGCTTGAAGCCGGAGATCCGAGGAGAAGTTAAAGCGCGACAACCGTATACGCTTATGGAAGCCATCTCTTTCGCACGACATCAAGAGGAGCAATTGAACCATGAAGCTCGGAGGACTAGGGTCGCTCCTCGACCAGTAATATTAAAGCCCTCAGCCTCCCCTACTGTCGACCAAGTCCCTACACCAAAGAGGTTAACAAGAGAAGAGCTTCGGGAGAGATATGCGAAGGGGTTATGCTGGCATTGTGACGAGCCGTGGAGCCGTGAGCATCGCTGTAGTAAAGGGAGACTTATTATGATTGAACCAATAGAAGAAGAGGTCATTGAACATTCAGAAGAGAGCCTTGAACATGAAGAAGAAGATGCAGAAGAAGAGCCACAACCGACCGAAGTTACGGTACATGCACTAGCTGGCTACTCAAACCCGCAAAAGATGAAAGTTGGAGGCCTTCTCAAACAACAACCGATCAATGTTCTCATTGACACGAGCAGTACTAATAACTTTCTAAATAGTAAGGTTACTATCCAGATGGCCTTACCTATCGAGAATTGCAGCAGGTTTGACGTTAAGGTCGTCGATGGATGGATTTTGAAGTATGGTCGTAGGCGCCCGCAAGTGAAACTGTTGCTGATCATGAGGCCTTACCAAGAGATAATTGCATATTTCTTCCTTCTCTCTTTTGATGATCATGAGGCCATGCTCAGAATTAAATGGTTGATGATATTAGGTGATATTTCTTGAAATTTTATGCAACTAATTATGAAATTTTACAGTAAGGAGAAACATGTGATACTGAACGGGAAATGTGGGGGCGACGTAACAACGATTTGCACACAACAAATGGAGAAGGTTTTACATAAAGCATACAGCGGCTTTTTGGTACAACTTGAGCAGCAAACTAAGGGAGAGCCGATAGAATTTGAAGATCTAAACCTACTTCCTTTGCTTGCTGAATTTTCAGATATATTTGACGAACCGCACAACCTACCTCTTACCCATCGGCATGATCATTATATAATGATTCTTTCAAGCAAACCTCCAGCAAATACTCGGCCATATCAGTATCTACATCTCCAAAAGGATGAAATAGAAAGGATTGTAAAAGATATGCTCAAAACAGGAGTTATTCGGCCAAGTTGCAACCTCTACTCTTCACCGATGCTACTTGTATGTAAGAAGGACGAAACATGGCGAATATGCGTTGATTACCGAGCTCTCAATGGCATAACCATTAAGGATAAATACCCTATTCCAGTAGTAGATGAATTGCTAGATGAAAGGGAGCACAAATCTTCACAAAGATGAACCTTCGATTTGGGTATTATCAAATACGAGTGTACGAAGAAGTCATACCGAAAACCGCCTTTCGAACACACAACGACCACTACGAATTTTTACTTTCTTCAACAAAAGGTGGAATATCTTGGGCATATCATATCAGAGGAAGGTGTGATGGTGGACCCCTTCAAAATTGAAGCAATGCAAAACTGGCCTATCCCGAGGAACATAAAATTGCTACATGGCTTTCTGGGTTTAACAGGCTACTACCGTAAGTTCATGAAAAACTATGGAAAGATCAGCGCACCACTTACTTACTTATTGGAAAAAGATATCTTCCAATGGTCGGACAGAGCCTCCACTGCCTTCGACAAACTTAAGGTAACTATAACGACGACGCCGGTGCTAGCGCTACCAGATTTCAACCGACCCTTCATCATTGAGGCCGATGCATCTGGAGACAGAATGGGAGACGTTCTCATGCAAGATGGTCGACCACTCACATACATTAGCAAGGCATTGTCTCCCCCCTATCAAAACATGTTACATATGATAAGGAGATGCTCGCCATTGTGAACACAACAACGAGGTGGAGATCGTACTTGATCAGGCGATGCTTTCAAATCAAGACTGACCATAAAAGCCTAAAATATCTCTTGGAGCAGAAGATACCTTCCCCCAAGGAAAAAGAGAATGTTATTACAGATGCGCTTTTACGGCTACCTAAGCAAGCTAAATTTTTGGCCATTTCACTTTCGACTAGAGACTTCCTTGAGGATATTAAGATGGAATGGCAAAAAGATTCGAAGACTAGTAAGATCATAAAAAAATTGGAGGAAGCACCAAGCTCTATGGCTCATTACAATTGGGACTCAAAAGAATTACACTATAAGGGATGCATTATGCTTATGACAAATTCTACTTGCATCTTCACAAGCATATTTTGGACAAAGTTATTCCATATGCAGGGTTTTAAATTAAAAAGGAGTACGGCATATCACCCACAAACCGATGGCCAGACGAAAGTTGAAAATAGGTGCTTGGAGACAGCCCAAAGTCATCCACCAAATAAGACTACCCAAGGAGAACTCCAGACCCAGCCAAGTGCCATTATTAATCGACGGATCGTGACTCGACGATGACGACCCACTAATGAAGTGCTAATATAGTGGGCGAACCTACCAATAGAAGATGTCACTTGGGAGAACTATGACGACTTGAAGATCAAATTCTCAGAATTCATGAATCATCAGCCTCGAGGACAAGGCTGATTTAAAGAGGGTGGGTCTGTTAGGACTCTAGCTTGGAGAGTCCTAATTGAGAGGGACATTCATGTAAAACCTACCTAAGCCGACCCCTATTAAAGAGGTGAAAAGGTCGGCTAGGGTTAGGAGGTTGTTTCTTAGAGAAGAATAAGGAGTTGTAAAGGAATAGGAGTCTTGAGTAGGAGTCCTATTAGGAGTTGGTTAGAAGTAGGAGTCTTGAGTAGGAGTCCTTTTAGGAGTTAGGGTTTAGAAGCCCTATAAATAGTCATGTATTCCTCCTCTTTTCATAAGCAATAGATGAATCTTTTCTGCAGCCTTTGAGTAGTAACTTGGGGGGAGGAACCCCTATAGAGTTCTAAGGAGATCGATCCCCTAAAGAGATCAACCCCAAGTTTAGAATCTGTAAGGGTTCTAACAATCTTCCACTTGACCTAAAGCCAATCACCTGTGTGTCTGATCCCTATCAGACCCCTGTGATGCTCAAAGACAATCTGAGATAACGGCTTTGTTAGTTGATCTGCAATGTTATCTTCGGATGGAACTCTTTCCACTACTACATCTCCTCAGGTTACGACCTCTCTGATAAGGTGGAACCTCCTCATAACATGCTTAGATTCTAATGAGACCTAGGTTCCTTCGCTTGAGCAATCGCCCCGTTGTTGTCGCAATATAAGGAGATCGACTCCTCGCTAACCGGCACGATTTTCAAATCTATGATGAACTTCTTTAACCAGACTCCCTCCTTTGCTGCATCTGATGCAGCAATGTACTCCGCCTCTTTGGTCAAGTCAGTAGTAATATCTTTCTTGGAACTCTTCCAGCACACTGCTCCATTCAAGGTGTACATGTACCCCGAATTTGACTTGCTATCATCGACATCAGACTGAAAACTTGAGTCTGTGTAGCTTTCAACCTTAAGGCTACTACCTCCATATACTAGTAAAAGATCCTTAGTCCTTCTCAAGTACTTAAGGTACATTTTACTGCTTTCTAGTCCTCCAAGCTTGAATCCGCCTGATACCTGCTCATGACACTCAGAGCATGCGCTATATAAGGCCTAGTACATAGCATGGCATACATGATAGACCCTATTGCTAAGGCATAAGGTATCATATCCATGTTCACCCTTTCTTCTAGAGTCTTTGGGGACATACTCGTAGAAAGCGATATCCCATGTCACATCGATATGAGACCTCTCTTGGAATTTTCTATGCCAAACCTTTTGACAATGGTTTCTATGTACCTAGACTAGGACAAGCCAAGCATCCTCTTGGATCTATCTCTATAGATTCTAATCCCCAAGATATAGGATGCTTCCCCTAAGTCCTTCATGGAGAAGTGTTTAGATAACCAAGCCTTTACTATGGATAGCATTCCTACTTCATTCCCAATGATCAGGATGTCATCCACATATAACACCAAAAAGGTGATAGCGCTCCCACTTACCTTCCTGTACACACAAGGCTCATCTTTGTTCTTAACGAAGTCATAAGATCTGATTGCCTCATCAAATCTTATGTTCCAACTTCGGAAAGCTTGCTTTAGTCCATAAATGGATCTAAGCAACATACACACCTTATCTGGGCAGTTCTTGGACACGAATCCCTCATGTTGCATCATATACACCTCCTCAGCGAGGTTCCCATTGAGAAATGTGGTTTTCACATCCATCTACCAGATCTCATAATCATAGTGTGCTGCAATAGCCAATAGAATTCTGATGGATTTTAGCATTGCTACGGGTGAGAAGGTTTCGTCGTAGTCAACACATTGCCTTTGACGATACCCCTTAGCCACTAGCCTTGCTTTATAGGTCTCTACCTTTCCATCTACTCCGATCTTTTTCTTAATGATCCACTTGCAACCGATGGGTACAATACCTTCGGGCGTATCAACTAGGTTCCAAACCTTGTTGGAGTACATAGAATCCATCTCAGAATTCATGGCTTCTTGCCACTTCCCGGAGTCTATACTTATAATAGCCTCCTCGTAGGTCTGAGGATCAACATCCTCAACATCCTCTCCTCTAATATGTTCTACATATCTCTCGGAAGGATGGGATACTCTATCAGACCTACGTAAAGTTGAAATTTGTGTATTAGGTACCTGAACAGACTCGGGCTGTAGAGTGGTGCTTGAGCTTGGTTCTCCAACCTTGCTCAACTCTATCATTCTCCCACTATCTCCACCAAGAATGTGTTCCTTCTCAAGGAACATTGCTCTCTTAGCTATAAAGACCTTTTGGTCCTCAAGATAATAGAAATAATACCCACAAGTTTTCTTGGGGTATCCCACAAATTTGCATCGCTCTATCCTTGATTCTAACTTATCGGGGTTGTGTCTTTTAACGTGGGTAGGGCAGCCCCAAATCTTAACAACCTTAAGATCAGGCTTCTTCCCTTTCCATATCTCATATGGTGTAGACACTACCGACTTAGTTGAAACTCTGTTCAGAAGGTAAGCTGTGGTTTCTAGGGCATATCCCCATAATAAGATGGGTAGGTTAGCAAAACTCATCATGGACTGTACCATGTCTAATAGCGTACGATTTCTCCTTTCAGAGACACCATTGAGCTGAGGTGTATAAGGAGGTGTACATTGGGATAATATCCCATGGTCCTTGAGGAACTGAGTAAACTCTGTACTTAAGTACTCACCTCCTCGATTTGATCGAAGAGTTTTGATACTCTTTCCGGTCTGGTTCTCCACCTCATTCTTATACTCTCTGAATTTCTCAAAGGCCTCAGACTTGTACTTCATTAAGTACACATATCCATACCTTGAGAAATCATCAGTAAAGGTAATGAAGTAGGAGTAACCACCAATGGCATGAGTTGACATGGGTCCACATACATCACTATGTATGAGTTCCAACAGCTCTGTGGCTCTCTCTCCAGTTCCACTAAATGGAGAGTTGGTCAGTTTTCCACGAAGACAAAGCTCGCAAGTTGCATATGACACATAGTCGAATGGATCTAGATATCCATCATTTAGCAACTTTTGAATCCTTCTTTCATGGATGTGACCTAGCCTATAATGCCACAGGTATGCACTGTTCATCTCATATTGTTTCCTCTTGGACACATTTACATTCATGATATGTGGAGTAGTGTCTAATATAAATAAACCATTATGCAATGTTCCTTTCGTGATGATCTTATCATCTAATAATATCGAACAACCATTATTCTCAAAAACTAATTTATATCCATTAACTGTCAAACATGAAATGGAGATAATATTTTTGATAATAGAAGGAACAAAATAACATGCATCTAATGTAATAAAAGCTCCACCAGGCAGATGTAGGGTGACCTCGCCAACAGCTACTACAGCAACTTTTGCTCCATTACCCATCTTGAGGTTCATTTCGCCTTTCTCTAGTCTCCTAGGCCTTGCTAGAACCTACAACGAATTGCATATATGATAAGCACTACCAGTATCCAATACCCATGTGTTATCATAAGAGTCTGACAAATGGAGACTGATCATGAATGTACCTGAAGCTTCATCAAGCTTTTGTTTCACCCTTTCTATAAGGTATTCTTTACAGTTCCTCTTCCAGTGCCCATCTTTACCACAGTGGAAGCACTAGCCTTTGTCCTTTGCTGGGTCTTTCTTAGCAACCTTTGCTTTACCTGGTCTGCCCTTGCCCTTTCCCTTCTTAAGGGACCTTTCTGCTTTCCTTTTCTTTCTGGTCTCACTAGTGTAGAGAACTGGCTTCTCTTTCTTGATAGTACTCTCTACCTCCCTCAATATATTGAGGAGCTCTAGGAGAGTCACCTCAAGCTTGTTCATATTAAAATTCATTATGAACTGTGAAAAGGAATCTGGTAGGGACTGAAGCACAATGTCCACACATAAGTTATCCTCTAGGACCATTCCTAGACCTGTGAGTTTCTCTATCCACTTAATCATCTTTAGGACATGGTTCTGAACCAGTGTCCCCTCAATCATCCTACTACGGAAGAGGCTCTTGGATATCTCATATCGCTGAGTCCTTCCCTGTTCCTCAAACAATTTGCGGACATGTAGGAGAATGGATATGACATCCATCTTTTCATGTTGTCTCTGTAACTCAGGAGTCATAGAGCCCAACATATAGCATTGAGCAAGAGTGGAGTCATCAATGTACTTCACGTAGCGAGCGATCTCATCCTCGCTTGCCCCTTCTTCGGGCGTAGGCATCATTGTATCAAGGATGTACACGATTTTCTCCGCCATGAGAACAATTCTCAAGTTACGGAGCCAATTCGTATAATTTGGACCAGTGAGGCGGTTGACATCAAGTATGCCACGTAAGGGATTTGAAAGCGACATTTTCTGAAAATAAAGATACAACAGAAATGAATAACATGCAGATTTTGCAAGAAATAAACTATCAAGATATGGACTTCTATCTTAATATGCTCCCACTATTTTACTAACGAGTCACGCGACACCCTCAGCACATGAAACGGAAGTCTCCGGCAGACTTCTAGTGGGGATCATGATCCAATCAGCGTCTTAGTGTAACCTCGAGGGACTCGACCAATCACACTAAGCCTAAAAGGTAGGCAACTCTTGCCGATCACAAATCACACTAAGCCTCAAAGGTAGGCAACTCTTGTCGATCACAACTTCTTGTGATTCCCGTCCTGTTCGGCCTCCGAATCACCATGGTCTTGGGGGACTCGACCATCCATGATGCTCGGTTAAGTCAACACCTTCATTACAAGATGAGTCTGATTTGATGATATACCCTCGAGGGACTCGACCAAGCATACCATGTCCTCAGGTCACCGGTGACATCTCTATGTCGTAAGCAAGATAGCAAATCGTGATATAGGTGAGTCTCGAGGGACTCGACCAACTCAACCTACACCGAGAATCAGTTCCTACTTATAACGATGGAAGGCCACATGGGTCAATCTAATTGCCTCACGTTTACCGACTTAATATTATCGAGAGAGATGTTTCCATGATTTGGTCTCCTAATATGACATGTCAAATATATACATATTATATATATATATATATATATATATATATATATATATATATATATATATATATCTACGTCGCATGCAAATATATATATATACATATCTAGTATGTGTATAAGCAATCACGCCAACTGATCATGGACCACAACCTAATGTGATTAGGCCCGAGCCAATAGGCCTAATCACTCACATAAAGATCTATGTGTGCAACGGTACATCTCCATGCCCTATGATCGTCCATCTCATCCTCGTCGGTTCCGTCGACATCTCGATGCATCTTCATGCATCGCGATCGTCCGTCTCGTGGGTCCCGCTATCGCATCCACGCTCCCGCTGTGCCTCCTCATGTGATTACAACTTAATCATAGGCACGCAGACCCGACAATAAATGAGAAATATAATGGAGGCTCGCAGACCCCAATAATAATAATCACAAGTACACACATCACACGGTCCATGATCATCCGTCCACACATCATACATCACATGTATAAATAATCATCATCATGTAGGACTACTAGATAATAATAAAAATAATAATCAACTAAACCTTTTAATTAATTAGTATTTTATGAAATCAGGGACATATAAGGAATTTCTTAATTCTTAGGGGTATTTTTGTAATTTAGACAAAAGATAGAAATTGGAATTTCTTAAATTTCGAGGGGCAAAACTATCTTTTGCCTAGAAAACCCTAATGCCCTCATCCTCCCCTACTGCTGCTGCTGCCGCCGCCTCCACCACCCTGCCGGCGGCGGGCTGTGCGGCGGAGGGCGGGGTCGTTGCCCTCACCTGTAGGCGGCACGCCCGCTGGCGGCGCTGCCCCTGCAGCTGGGCACCCCCGCGGGCGGTTCTACCCGCGAGGCAGCGCCCGCAGGCGGTGCTGCCTCGTCGGGCGACCGCCCCTACTGGGTTTTTGCCCGCGGGAGCAGCGGCCACAGGCGCCGCTGCCTTGCGGTGCGTCACCACGCGAGAGCAACGGCCGCAGGCGCCGCTGCCCTTGCGGCTGCTGCTGTAGGCTGCCTGCCTGCACACATATGGCAGTGCTGCCATCTGCGACGACAGCGAGGGCAGTAACAGTTGCTGCCCTTTTCACTTTTGCGTCAATGATTTTGATGTCAAAAGCTTCTCCAAAACACAACACACGTAGTTTAAAATCAATCTATCGCACGAACAACTTGGCTTTGATACCACTATTGGGAAAATCTTTGGGGGCGACATCATATGCGCACCGGAAGTACAAGAAAACAAAATCTCCGATTCCCAAAGAGATGTTCGTCATCGTGCGAAGATTGGTGCGCAAAATCCGCGAAACTGAAAAGCTACGTATAGATTGTAGATCCTTAGGAGAGGGTGAAGGAGGTTAAGCGCACTCCTCTCTAGTGGTGATCCATACAGCAGGGCTGCAACGACGCTCCTCAAAACTCCTGGCCTGCTCTGAGGTAGAGAGGGGAAGGAGAATAGGAGAGGCAAGCAAAGGCTCTAGCCTATGAGGCTCTGAATCCCTCGTATTTATAGATGTCCCCTGTCAAACCCTAATGGATCCTCGCCTAGTGGGTATTGGATCTGCATCCAATAACCCAAGCCTTTTAGATTAGTGGATCTCTATCCAATAATCTCTCATGGGCTCTTATTGGATCTCGTCCATGGGATCCAATAATTCAGGGGCTTATTGGATATCCAATAAGACAAGGGCTCCGTCGGATATCTCATATCCGAACCTCTACTCATCGTAATGCCTACCATATGTGTGTGACCCTCTAGGCCCAATATCGAGCTGGCCGTGAGTCATACCTGTCATAACTCCTTCTAACTCAATGAATTATTATCTCTGTAATAATTCACTTGACTCATCGACTACGGACGTACTATGCCACTACCCCGTAGTCCCCCGACGATACAGGGGAATCCAATCCATTAGACCTGTCTGTCCTCAATTACCGTGTACCTATAGTCCCTCATCCATCTAACATCCCAAAGACCATATATCGAGCATGGTGCTGTCAGACCCATACAGTTTCTACTCGAGTCTCGCTCTAATCGGATTCTCCCGGAGAAATCTTTCTCTCTCAACCCGAATGACCCTAGCCAGGGATTTGTCTGAGCAAGAACATATGGGATATTCCTCTCATGACGCCGAGAGTGGATGATCTTTTATTGACACTCAATAGCCCTTGTAAGGTCGACTACCAATCCCAGTGACCATCTGTACTAGATCTGGGATAGCCAAACCTATAAGTCTGGTATCAAATAGTGGAGCACTCATACAGGACATCCTTGGTGTCTCAAGTCTAAGGACCAGATATACCACTAGGATTACAGAATCGCTGTTTGACAATAAGGCATCATCAACCATCCAGCATTCCGTAAGCGGATCAATCAATGAACTCATTCTCTAATGAGCACCTGTACTGTATCCCTAGTGTCCCTACACGAGCAGCTATGAGACTCGCTACATCCATTATATGGACGGGTATACAGCACACCAGTCTGTCCGGTTATCACGATGTCCCTCTTGAGTAACCTATGACCGAGATTATTTAGGATATGTGTTTAAAGGTAAATCAATCTCATTTTCGTGATATCATCACGATCCAATTCCCATTGCACAAATCCAAGGACATCACAATATGTATATATATATATATATGCAATAGTTATAAAGTGATATATGCCAAAATATAAAAAACAAAAAGGTTCTGTATCAAGTCACACGTGCCATCACTCACGTGATTGGCTTGCTGGGCACCTATGACTAGCAGAGGCGACCAAATCTATTAGAGAATTACTCCAAGTTGGGGTAAAAACTTCCTGCATTCTAGAAGTTCGATAGCATTGAGAAGGTGAATCACAATAACTAACTCAATGTAAGGAGTGCAAACACTTCAAATGCTTCAGAAGTGTGAGCAAAGAGCAGGCGAAAGCCAGTAACCAGCTCGATGCATGGAGTACAACCTTGAGGAGGTGGGCGAAGTCAAGTAACCTTTGCCTTCTCAACTCTTAAGAGAATGGGCGAAACCGAGTACCCCAATTCTCTTATCTATCTAGCAGAGGAACTCTGAACAGGTTCAAAGACCCTTCGAAGATAATAGAAGACAATAGTTGTCAAATCCTCACCAATGCTGATCAGAGCTACTAAGAGTAGATTGTCCGCTTCATTTCCCAACGAAATACCAATCGAAAACGGAAGTGACAACTAAGTGAAAGAAGTGTCAATGAGCAAATTTTGTGGAGGAAGGACCCAAAACGTCAGAAGTTTGCGAGGCGATGCTCGTTAAAGCTCCAACAAGCATCCACCTAGTTCAAGAAGCATGAGGTATTTGAGAGACTAGCGCATAGTAAGGATGGTCTTTTCCTTCATCTAGAGGATCTGCAGGAACCAACAGGGATCAACACAACTCAGCCAACCCCACACTAGAGTCAGAGTCATTGGCGAGTTGAAGCAGCATGGCAGATCAAAGGTTCGACTACTCAAAAACAATAGCGGAGAGCAGCTGGGAGCCAGGAGACGCATTGTAGCTGGAGCAGAAGATTGAAGACTCAACAAAGGCAAGGAGTTGCAATGTCGGTAAAGGCTTTGACGAGGATGACGAAGGAATAAGTGGGGGAGAATGTCACGGACAAACTTCTAAACAGGATGTTTGATGTAATGCTTATGTATGTCCGTGTCTTTTGGTATGTTCATGCTTTGCACAGCATATAGAGGGACGACCGAAGGCTTAATAGTCCTATTTTAGTTGGGTTGATGACCGCTTTAGGCTTGTAAATAAAGGTTGTGTCATATGGACACTTGTAAGAGATTTTTGATCCGTACTGGACCATTTTGACCCTTTGTTGTACAACTGTTCAGAGCTTGTAAAGTATGTTTGTAATTTGCATTGTCTATGAAGTGTTTTCGGAAATGTTTGCTTGTGGATCCCGAGTGAGGCGTTTTCTCTAACCCGTTTTCTCTTTTGTGAGTCCTAAGGGACCATGGGAGGCTTCGGGGAGGTTGACCTTTACGGACGGACACGCAAGGGTGTCATACAACTTTGGCGAAACCAGTTAAGTCTGTGACAAGGCAGTGGTACCACTAGACCTAGGCGATGGTAGCGCCCAAGGCAGTGTCAGTCAGACTGACATTGGGCGGTGGTACCGCCCGTGCCAAGGGAACCCGGGATGGGAAAGTTTTAGGCTCCATGTTTGAATCAACTTGCAGCCTATAAATACCCCTCTCATCCCTGGTTAAAGCACACAAGCACAGAGAGTTTTATAGTGAGAAAACACTACTGCAATCTCTTTAGAATTTTCCTCCTCCACTCCAACTTTAGAATTCTATTTAGAGAGGAGTGTGTGCGCTTTTAAGGGTCGTCTCCTAAACCCGTGAAAAGGAGAAGAGGGGTGTATAAGGTGATTGGTCTTCGCCTATTGAAGGAAGGCCTCTAGTGGACGCCGGTGATCTCGTCGGAGGAGTTCGCCGAAAGTGGATGTAGGTCACGTTGACCGAACCACTCTAAAACTACTGTGTTCTCTGGTTTGCATTTTATCCTTGCCATTTACATACTGTAAAGTACTTTACTTAGTCACTACGCTTTCATACGCTTCCAAGTTATTAAACTTCCAAAATCGATTTACGTCGAAATCTGTTTTTATCGTACGAAAGTTTTTAAACCGACGATATTTTACCGCTGCACTAATTCACCCCCCCTCTTAGTGCCGACTCTTGATCCTAACAATTGGTGCATTTAAAAAATTTAAAAATAATTATGATTTAAAAAGATAATAATGGTTATGAAATTAAAATAGATAAATTATTTTAAAAAAAATCATCGGTTTCTTATCGTCATAATATAGTATTATTGCTTAAGTGAATATTTATTCATTTATTATGAAAATTTAGGAGTAGATATTGATATTAGTGATAAGATTAGAGATATTAAATAATTGATTAATAACTTATGTGACCATTATAGTACTAATTATAGTAGAGAACATGGTAGGTATGAAACTTTTGAATCTATCAAACAAGTTAGCCGGATAGTAAAATCTTTAAAAGAAAAAAATATTAGTACAAAGGTAAAAAAAACTAAGGGTATCCTCAAACTCCGAACTCCGAATATATATCTAAGAATTTTTTTTTGAAATTTGGTGGCAATATCATAGGTAGAGAGTTTCCTATTTGAAAAGGTGGGTGCCATACAAAATAACATTTCTAATCTTGACAAATACTAGTGACTCCCGTATCAACGGTAGTTGTCAAAAAGCTTTCAACGCCATAGAATGAATCCTAGATGAAACCAAATAACCTCCCAAATCATTGGAAGTCATAGAATGAATCATAGATGAAACCAAATCAAACATAACCTTCCAAATCATTGGAAGTCATAATCATTGGAAGCCATAGAATGAATCATAGATGAAACCAAATCAAACATAACCTTCCAAATCATTGGAAGTCATAATCATTGGAAGCCATAGAATGAATCATAGATGAAACCAAATCAAACATAACCTTCCAAATCATTGGAAGTCATAGAATGAATCCTAGATAAAACCAAATCGAACATAACCTCCCAAATCATTGGAAAGGATTATCGAAATCAAAAAAGGACTAATAAAAAATAAGTGATCATCCATAAAGAAAATGACATCCTATTCAACTTACGAATGGAAAGGATTATCGAAACCAAAATATCAACAACAATTGTAATTAAATATTTATAGTTTTACTTAATTTTATATTATGTCATTATTATACATTTTACACTAATAAAGTCTTTATGAGTGTACATCAATTTTTTTTTAAGTTTAAAAATAAAATTATAATTTAAAAAAAAAATATTACAAAATTATCGAAATCGGCCAAACCAAAACCTGGTTCTGATTTCAAAACCGGCCCTTGCCAATTCAGTTCGGATTTCAATTTCTGCGAAATCGGAACCGATGGTTCCAGAATCATGGTCAGGTCTACTCATATCATCACGGCAGCAGAGTGAAACAGTCACCCGTAAGCAAAACCTGCGAACCCGAGGAAAGAAAACCCAAATTTCAATCATCAATAAAAAGACTCAGCAGACAAATATCACAGACAACCTACATCTTGAATCGTGATTGATGATTCCCTGATGCTGCATCGGTGGATCACACCCAGAAACATCTAATTGAATGCACAAATGGCATATTTCGATAACATTAAAAATGGTCCTAGTTACATCTATCGTAGCCGAGGTAAAATCCACAACAAACCAAATATATGGGAACCTGCAGAGCCATCCTGATCCAAGTAGCTATTTTTCCAAATTACATTGCAATCTGTTTAGAGGAAATTAAGCACAGAAACACATGTTCCCTTGACATGAAGAACACCAGCAGTGAGCACAGGTTCATGGCAAAATCTGAAGGATGTCTTGCACTAGTCAGATAGATCGAGTTCCCTTCTGCTCTTGATGACAGCCCTTTTTCTCATATCAAAATCAATTTTATCAAGATCTGATGCGGTTGCCAGGTATCCATATAGGACCCTCTTCTTCTCACCAGTCTTTTCATCAGTTTTGACCAGTGTGGGATTCTTATCATCACCACCGGACTGAGAAGCTTGTACACGTGCCCAACCTTTACGCCCATGGTTGTCCTTCTCCAAGTAATCTGCCAGTCGCTCAGCCTCCTTCATCCCAGCTTGAGTGTTTGCAAATTTCACCATTGTGATACCCGTGTGGCCCTCCTTTCCATATATTGACTTCGACTTGCCGCCACCAAAACCTAGTTCTGAAAATAAACCCAAGAATATGAAGAGAAAATATAATATGGTAGTGACTTGAAGTGCTCAAAAGGCACTTTCATCCTTTTCTATATAAATAATTGGTGTCACTATTATTCTCATTGAAGAATAGAAATCTCACACTTAAAGTTCACAATATGTAATTTATAAGGTGAAGGTCGTAGACTATTGTGTTTTTTTTTTATTACTAATATCAAAAAGCACCTTGAAAGGTTTTTTGAATCCATATGTGCTAGTGCATACCACTAGCCTTTATTGCTCGAGATTTTGCTGAAAAAGAAATATGTGTCATCCTAATCTTAGTTTGTGAGGGCAGGCCTTGGTACAACAGTCCTTTATGACTTGGGAGACCGGAGAACGAGTCATGAAATCATTCTCTCTATATTTAGAGGTAAGGCTTTGTACACTTGCACTTCTCAATTGGCACAAGTACGCACCTAATCTTATTTTGTAACACAGCCCATTTAAAGAAGATACCTCAAGTCAATATGACATCAATAATGAGACGATAACCAAAACATGGCCAAACAAATTCCGTCTCATCTTTTTATCTTTTTGTTAGTTTTCAAAAGTTAATCAGACTTCTTTGTATTCAATATGGCAGGGAAGAGCAACAATAGTCTCTCTTTAGATGCAAACACATCATTCAGCATATGGCATATCTACAAATGAGTATTTATGAATATCCTTGAAAAAATCAGACCAATACAAGCATCCAGCACACAGGTTTAGTTGGTACAAGCTACAGAGATCAAAGAAAGAATGATGTACTACTATATTCAAAGGTTATCTAGCATGTACCAATAGTATAAGAATGTCAACATTCAGATTCAAAGATAAATTGGAATCAAGATAAGAAGCTAGTTTAAAAAACCAATTAGTCATTACTTAAATGCAGTAGATCTGATTCGTAGTAAGTCTTGGTCAAACATGAAAAACCCAAAGCAAAGGAGCATGTAAAGAAGATGTTGGAATAATTTACTTGGGGAAACAGGAGAAAGCTATGAACTATGGCTTGGAGATGAGTTCGAGTAGGTTCACTAAAGCAGGAAATTCTGAAGCACTTGGAAAGCTATTGTGACAGAGATGAAGCAGACAGGAAAAAAAAAGCATATATAAGGGAAATTCGCCTGATATGCTGTCATCATTTTCAGGTGTTTTTATTTTCTGTAAGTTGGAAAGACGCAAGATTCTTTTATCAGAGGCTCAGGTTAGTTAGCTAAAGATCCTAAAGGTCAACTTGCTGATAACCTGACTTTACATATCTCTATGTAAGTCCATTGTCACTATTGAGTCGACATCAAATGCTACTTTACTGGAGAAGAACTACACGTCTGGATGACACAATGCAATAGATTGTAAAGAAAACCAAAGAAATAAATAAACAACAAACAAGAGATCTACTTGGGACACAACAGGTCCATATTATTGAACCAGTATTCTGCAAAATCAAGATACTGCATGAGTACATCTAATATGTTTAAACTGTTTTGTAGACTGGATGAATAATAGTTCTGCCCATCTCATATCACATGACATGCAGAAACAGACAGGGAATATCAAACTTGTTGCCCGTGTGATCTACAATATAATAGACCAACACTCCATTCATCACCACTAATCGGTGATCTGTAGCATAAAAGTTGTCTCCATGAGAAGCATGTGCTAGCAGCCTAAGTATATACAAAAAGCCATTACCAAAGACAGTACCATACTACTAATTGTATATTCATTCATCATAGATAAATTACCCTTTGTCTGCATACATCATAAAAAATGCTTAACTTGCATATTCACACAAGTCCCGGGTATCAACATTAACATTCAAAAGCATCAGAAGGGTGACATTGAGGAAGGGTAACATCTAAGTGCAGTTTAAGCATTTGCACATCCCAAAAGGCACAAATTTTTAGGGACATGCATGTGCATTCTTCTGATAGGCCAAGACAATGACTTGTGGAATGCTAGATGGTAATCTAAATTTGAAAATAATGCTTAACATCCAAAACAGCACTACTGCCCAACCACACTTTGCTGTGGTGATCATTCAAGCATCCTGTGATGCTGCAAATTGCCCATCAACTTCAAGTAATGATAATCAAACCTAAGTTCCATGCTATGTAAAATAAGAGCAAAGGGACATCCTCATTTATCAATGTTCCAAATATTGCTCTATGGTCAGTAGACATGAAGTATAAAGACAAAATATTAGAAGCCCATACATAAGTGCAAGTGACGTCATCTGGTGATAATTATTAACAAAAAACACTAATATTGGTCTATGATCAGTAGACATTAAGTATGAAGACAAAATATTAGAAGCACATACAAAAGTGCAAGTGTGGTCATCTGGTGATAATTATTAACAAAAAACACTAATAAATATCAGATCAAGGAAATGATGATAAAGACATGGTTGATAAAATTTATGAACATAAGCTTGTGTAATTGACAAATGGGGCTACTTTAGTGTTACACAGCAGATCTATTGCTGCTATAGTAAAGCAACAGCAAACATACAGCAAGAATGACATTCTTGCAAGAATTTGCCAAATTTATTACACTATTAGCTACATACAAGCATTTTTATAATCAAGGGAGGGGAGACCCATATGCAATCCTCCCTTCCCTCAGATAATAAATCCAACTTAAAAAGGCAGCTGGCCAAAGAAATCTTATTTTTGTTCATAAAACTCCACCAGAGACACCTTATTTCACTGCTTATCTTACATTTATTTGGAACTCAGATCCCAAAGATTGAATTTCTGTTTTCACAAATCTCAACTCATATGTAAGAAGAGAAAAAAGTTCTAAAAGTAAATAATAAGACTAACATGATAAAATTACCTAACATAGATAAAAACATAGAACACCATTTTGCCTGGACTGATACGAAATGGGCGATAAGTACAGTCCGTGAGTGAACCAATATGCGGACCACCCACTGTGACCACCAATTCCTTTCACTCCTCTTCCTCCATCACTTCCTATTTTTCCTTCATCTTCCTCCTTTTATCTTCCTCCTCTTTCTCATTCCTCTTCCTCCATGGCCTCCCCTTTGTTCTCCATCTTCCTCCAACCAGCACCATCTGTTCCTTCCTCTTCTCCTTCTGTGTCAGTCCACTAGTACCAACAGATACATATCAGACCAACCAGGAATGGGTGATTGGTACAAGATGATAGTCCTTGGATAAAATTCAGCTAAAAATCCTAAAGAAAAACTATTATAAATTAAGATTAAATTAAAAACAGAAATGACTACACTCTAACCTAAAGTCAGTGTGCCTAATGCCTTTACTCTAACTTGGATAATCATCAAAAGTGATGTGATAATACTTTTGATGCCCTTAAATTTTCTGCCACTTTTAGGAAGCTTGGCTAGCAAATGGTGATTGATCATGCAAATGCTTGGCCACAATAATTTAGTTATGTAACTCAGATACCTCAACAACTTCAAGAAACTTCCTAGCAGGTAATCACATGCAAAATAACAATATACCAATAACATTCATTTTTTTATTTTTTTCATTTTAGTGCTCATTGATACTAAGAGTGTGTTTGGGAACACATTTGTATTTTTAATGTACATTTGGAGAAAGGGATTTGAGTGAATGTACAATTGTGGAATACTTTGAAGACAATAGATGAAAAACGTATTTATTGACGTAAGTGTTTCTTGGTAATATTGTATTCCAAAAGTCCATTGAATGTTATATGACAAATTTACCCTTCTAACATTTTTAATATTTATTCAAAAGTAAATACATATTTTTATTTAAATTAGTAAGTAAACAAATAAAATAAAATAAATGAATGTATGTAATCTTATAAAAAAAAATTGTACAGCCCAAAAATATAATTATATAAATGAATGTAAAATAATATTTGAAAATAAATAAATAAGATTCCACCTTAGAGAAGACATGAGAGGAGTCAGCGACGACAAAAAATCGAGAGAGGGAGAAAGAAAATGAGGGTTAGTGTTTCTATTACATAGTGGCAATCCTATGATTTTAGAGAATGTCATAGGGTATTTGAAAATTTTAAAAAATTTCATAAACATCCCGCAAATGCTGAAATACAATTTGAGCATTTGCAATCCAGCATCTAAGCCAACTACGATTTGAAAAGAAATTATCAAACACCAAGTCACATATGAAATGTGCATTGTACCCTCCCTGCACATTTCAAATGTATTCTCAAACGCATCCCAAGTGACATAGGTCAATAAAATACCTGGTATAATGGTACCGTACTGGTCCAGTCGGTTATCATAAATGATATTGGACCAAGAGGTAAATACTTACTAAAAATCATTTAATGTGTTGTTGCCAATCAGTGTTGTCAGTGTACCAGGAAACCTCTACAGTATCAAACTAGTAGAGCATAGTCAGTGAACCTATTATCTGAAACCGTGGACGATGGCAGTCAATACATACCAATCTGTCAAGGTATCAGTGCATCAATGAACCAACTATATGGACAAATACTGGCATTCTAATAAACTTCTCTTTTGTTTTCAAAGGTGCACTGTACAGGACCATCTTATGCATACCTCTCCAATAGGATTACAGGACAGATACTGATACTAGTATTTGATTCCTTGGTATTGATTATGTAAATTACAAGTCTTATGAAGTCTGAGGGAAAGAGAAAGACCTTGTTTGAAGTTCAAACATTATATGCAGAAAAAGTATATAAAGCTCATAGAAGTTTATTTTTGTAGTCGATACATGATCACAAAAATGAGCCCTAATGTTACTTTTAACCAAAATATAAAACCAAAGTGAATACCCTTACAGGAGCAGTCATGAAATGTCTATGGGTCATGACAAATACTACAGTTATCATAGAATGGAAGCAAGGGAGAGAACTAAAACGTGGTTTCGAGAAGTAAGAATTAAACATACATGTATCTATGTTATGATAGAAAAGACCAGCTTAAGAGGATGGTCTTGTAAAGTAAGGTTCACTGTACCGTGGCACACCGCTCGGTACGGGCAGTATCTACCTGTCCAATAAGGAATCGGTATAGACAATACATACTAGTTTGTTGGTATGCCCCACCATACTATGTATTGATATGTCGGTACATACCGTACTGACAACCGATCGGTAAACCGGTACGGATCGGTAAGACAAACCATGTTGTAGTATATAGAAGTATCATAAAATAGGTCAAGAACCAACAAGAAGCAGATTGCCTAGGGGCTAGGATAAGATAATGACTTATCTTGGAGAAGAGAAAAAACTAAGGGACATAGTGGGAACAGAGCAATTACCAAAACCTCATTAATACTGTCTCAACAAGTCGAAAAAATCACGACTTGAACAGATTAATTTGGACTGACCAACATTTGAGCAAACAATTGAGGCATGAAAGATATAAAGGTCGCAGTTACTGATTCTTCTTCTTCGAAGTACTCTAGTCCTTATAATTCAAAGAAATATGAAATCAGTAATCATATATACCTTTAAGTATATTATCCATCTCTCTATTACCCATACCCTCAATGCGACCATCTTTTCTCCTTCCTGAACTTGTATTATGAATTATCACTGTTGGGGGCCATATAATAAGGTCTTCCCTGCTTGCTTGAGCATCATCAGCAGATAATAATTGATATGCCTTGGAGTTTTCAGGGGCCTTTAAATAATTCCATCCCATAAGCACACACAAGGCCTTGTGTAACCCAAGGTGATCAACACGCAAGTCGGCATTTTGTGAGCTGTATGTGTGCATGATAAGCCCATGCACATCAGCGAAGTCTTTAGAGGCCCTGTAATTGTGCAAACCAAGGACATAGAATAACAAAAAAGTTAAAGATCCCCTAGTGAACTAGAAGCCAATAATTAAAGCATAGCACTACAAATGAAAAGAAATATTATCCTCCTGATTGATATTAATACAAACAATTTCACTAAATCATTAGATTCAGGGTTATATCACACTTAATATCACCCCAATGTGCTACCAAAAGAAGTATCATCTGACAACCAAATCAGCAACTGAAAAATACTATTCTGCAACATAGTTATCTAATGCCAAAGAGAAAGAAAAAAGGAAGTCAATATAACTCCTCTGACAAGAGATCTCCCTCCAACAGAGGAACAAAAGAATATGCATGAGCAAGCTGAACAGCTGTAATCATATAACGACTATGGGAGTTCATCAAAATGGCAGGAAGAATTTCAAACAGGTACTCATTTCATGACATGTTTGATGACCAATGTCAAGCAACCGATCAAGCAGCATCAGATCCTAAATATTGCATCTAGAAAAAAGAAAAATTAAACATTCCATTCCAGTTTCCCCTTCAGAGGATCAACAGAAGCATACCAACACAACCCAAGGGGAATGGAATTGGAGGAGAGAAAAAAAGAACAACACATTCATTATGCAGAGAAAACATCACAACTAAAACAATATAGAACCGGATGATGCTAAAAGAATTTGTCCATGATTAGCAACAAATCTAGCAATCGTAGCCCAATACAATTTAACAATCAAGAGAAAATTGAGGCTCACAGAAAGAAGCCCCAAGCAACAAAATACAGAAATACTATTCTAAATGTCTCCTCTGACATGCAAACTCAAACATATAATGTTCTTCAACTGAATGATAGCAAACTAATATAAACACTCACGGGATACTGAAAAAAAAATTACTCAATCACAAGGGCAACCTTTCTTGTTTAATCTAAATTTAAAAATAAGAACAAACATTTTGGAAATTGCTGAGCAAGATAAGACTGAACCATTAACTTTAATAACCTAGGGTCATAAGACCAAGATAATAGTAGTACAATCATCTATCCCCCAAGTTAATAGTAAAGGGCTCATTTAAGCCTAATCAATCATCTGCCCACATCTGATGTGGAACTACACTGGAGTATTA
Organism: Musa acuminata AAA Group; assembly: GCF_036884655.1. Classification (NCBI taxonomy): domain Eukaryota; kingdom Viridiplantae; phylum Streptophyta; class Magnoliopsida; order Zingiberales; family Musaceae; genus Musa; species Musa acuminata. Next base: position 18,087,210 of record NC_088338.1, read on the forward strand.
CAATATCCCTTGTTTAAGGTTTGATGTTTTTGTTAAGGTCCAAACATGGCCCAGAATAAAACCTTAATGATGTTTAGCTCAATGGTGATTCCATATTGTGATCTGCTTCCGGCCACATCCATAAATAATCCTTTTTTACTTGATCCTCACACTGCTCAATACAAGATCCACTTTCATATCAAATGGGAAGATTGACACATTAAGTTGATAAACATGGAATTGGAACCATATGACTCAAAATGCTTAAATCCAAACATAGTATTAACTCATCTAGCCTTATAAATATAATCAATTCTCCTCGCACATCCGATGTGAGACTAAGCTGGGAAATCTCAAAGCATAGTTTGTCACAATAGAAGATATAAGTAAAATAGAAAAGTTGCTACAAACCTGTTTGCACTATGAAAAAAGAATATGCTAAAAGAATTGGCCATGGCATATATGAGCAAATACGAACACTCCAACTTTCCAACAAGATGATTGCTCTATTTAATTACAACAGCTTTCCAAACAAATCCTGCTGCCCAAGCAAACCCTAATTGAGTCATGGCCACTATTACTAACAACAAAAATAACATCAATAATATTAATGACAACAACGAATAGGAATACAATTTTCACTGAGATGCAAACATTTAATGGTATTTTCCTTTAAAGCTTACATGAGCATAAAAGCTCAAGAAACAACAGTGCCCACAAAAAGAAAACATTATAATACATTTGCCATTCTAATACAAAGGAGAAGAACCACAAGAAAGATGAAACTAGTAAATATGACAACTAATATGAACTACTGCCAGAGTAAAACACAAAATAAAGAATTATAGACAGTACCAACCATGGGTTGGCAAACAAGATACTGATCAACCATCTAGATTCACAAACTGTCACACTTAAAACCAAAGGAAAGGAATATTGATAGTTATAACCATGGATTGTACCAATCAACCATCTAAAATCAAAATCTAAAGGTTAAAACAGTGCCTATCAAACCTGTAGGAATATTAATTGTAACCAACATGGATTCTGCACAAAACATCAATAATCAAAACCTAAGGTCAAAATAATGCCTAAGACACCAATGCCAGCAAAGGAAAGAACCATGCTCTCTTAACTGACTTACGCCAGCACATGCCTATGCACATTGGTGTGAAAATTGGGGGAGGATGCATACAGAACCAAGCTCAGTACATCTAGAGATACACGCAGGCACAGAAACATAATAATGAACATGATCTAAGGAACTGTCAGGACCTTGAACAGTATATACCGGTCTGACAGAGATCCAGGTCATGGACCAGCCCATTATAGGTGGCTCAACCCCAGTTCAAGGTTTATTTGAAAACCCTATTAAACCTTCACTCCCTCTCTTGCAATTGCTGTTGCCCTCCTGCTGTGTGCAGGGCAAGCCTTCGCTGCCCACTGCACAGCTGGTCCACCCATTGTCTACTGCCAGTTGTACTTCACCTCCTCTTCTTCTTCTTTTTCTCTTTCTCTTGCCCACCTTACCAGTACCATGGCACAAACTAGCATACAATGTACCGATATGCCCGAGAATTATAACAGTCCAGCCAGGGACCAGTATCAGAGATTGAGAATCATGATATGAGTATGACGGCACAAAGTGGCCTAAGGTACCATGAAATTCTTTAGACAGCTATAATGCAATAAACCTTAGTTAAACTGTTGAAGCAACATCAGCAGCTTGATCATATTGTGTGAAAATTGTCAATTTAACAAAGCCAATAATCTTCAAAGTTAGAATTGACAATCTTAAACAAACACAAAGTTACAGCAGCTAAATGTTGTCTGAGAGGCAGAAACCCTAAAACTGAAGTGTCACGATAGAAACACAAGAATTTACAAACTAAAAGGCATGGCTAACCAAGAAAATACCATGTAATTTGTGGTGTAGAAACATAACAGACTGTGACACTTGCCTATTTAAGGATTCAGCTGAATTTGTTATACAAGAATAAACTCTATGCTACCCCAGCTTAATCATCAAGCCTTCTTTGTTCACAGTACAAATTCCCATCTAGACAAAGCGCCATTGTCAAAGAATTGGATATGTATTTACAAAGTTCAAGTACGAAAGTGCATATGTAAGCACATTTGTAAGCACACAAACCATTCAGAGAAGCAGCACTCGAGTTTCCAACACCTCATGCACATTATAATGAAAAAGGATATGTCTCCCTCGATTTATAATAGTTTTCCATAGATAATGGCAAATATAATTTATGCAACATGCTCTTTCACTTCTATTTTCAAATTCCCTCTTGAAGGCTATAAAATAATCTTGGCCACCAACTTTGTAATTATACAGCTAAAGTTTAAAAAAAAATGTAGGTATTCTTGAGGGAATATGAAAAAGGAACAAAGAACCAAATTAAGGACTCATTACTTTCAGCCACTATGTCAGCCCAGAAATTATATCCAGTAATGCCTTCATCTGATTTGCCGAGCCAAGTTGCAAAACAGACAATCATTCATCATTTGAATAGTCCAGTACCTCCAATTAACAATAAAAAATGTAAAAAAAAAACATATAAATTGGTGTCCAAATTTCATGAACAAACAGAATGATCTAAAAGGGAAATCAATTATTAGCATTGGCTGCCAGAAAAGACCAATTTGTAACAATCACGACTGAACAAAAAATAATTTATTTTTTTTCAAATCTAATTCAGGCTATACAGACAGATTCATTATAAATCTCCTTTCCTGTAAATCAAAATCTAGACATTGATTCACTAAAAGGATTAGCAACTGAATCTGCACATACACATCAAAGTGGCATTACAAGGCACAAACTCATACAATGGCACAAACACAAATGAAATATTACACAGCTATGACCAATGCAAAATAGTGTAGCAAAAGTCATGTGATGTACCTTGCAAAAGATTGAATGTACTTAAAATTGCACCAAACGATGCACACTAGAAGATTTCCAAACTTCAACATGAAAAGAAGAATTGATACGTGTTCATATGATGCATAAGTAGGATCCAATTCACAGTGAATCGGCCAACAGGGAGCAAAAATATGGATCGGGAATAGACCAGGTCAGGCAAGGTAGAGATCAGGGTTCCCCATTGCAGTTACTGGACCCGTCTCAAAGATTTTCGATACGGTACATATCAGTCTGTATTGGTACATCGACACATGGTACGCTGGGGCATGCCGACAAGGACTCGGGCGAGTTGCATCTCGATGGCGAGTAGGACTGGTATGTACCGCCATACCATACTGACTCGGGCGGTACAGCAATTCAGAGGTAGAGATGAAAAAAAAAGGGTATAGCTAGCCCCCTGTCCTAATCAGCTAACAGGCCAAGTTCAGTTGACCAGATACCCACATCGGGTTCGGTTAATGAATTAAATTAAATCCCTTATTTTAAAACCCTCAAAAAAACTGCCGGATAACATCAATTTTAACCTTATAATCAACAAAAGGTACGTTTGAGCAATACCCAAGCAGTCAATATATCAAGATTTTGATCTGAATCTGACCCGTAAACACAACAGGTACCCTGGAAAAATGAAATGCAGATGATTTAAAACATTCAAGTAAGACTACCACCTCTAGCAAAACTGTATTACTTGGCACTCAAGCACAAGCACACTTCCAAAGATGCAATATTTGGTGACATTCAAGAATGTCAAAAGGATGTTCATATCTGGAAAATGGATATCCAAGCTATTAACTGATTGCAAATGATAAAAAAGGTAGTAGAAGTAGGAGACGTAGCTAGATACAAAATTTGTCCAAACACTTTGGTAAATTATACCGTCACGTCAGATCATATATGCATGTATTAAAGACTTTTGTGTTGATCACAGAACACACAGGTCAGCATGATAAAGATAATGTGTGATGGTCGCATACTAGAAGAAACATTTAGAGAACTACAATCTTCCAACTAACACCCAGTGCTACTGCCACACTGCCAACAACATAAAAGTTATCTATCTATTTTCAGTGGACTCTAGACTTCCTAGCATATTATGTCTTTACTAAGCATACAGAGAGCAAGAAGTAAATCTGAATAATATCTATTCTGAGCAGATGACATCTAACATATTTAACCCTCTTGCCTTCAATAATTTATATCATATTAAGCAGCCCAGTTTCAACCTTTGCACAATCAGTGACAAGTATTTGAATTTAGAAGAGATGAGGACATAAGAACAGATGGAATGTTGAACAACCAAATCAACAAGAAATCAAATTACAAATAAAAAAGAAAAAGAAATCATATGCATACACATCCCAGCAAACAGAATTAGGTATTCGTAATTACAAGTCACCAGGTGCCCAGGCGAGGCAAGGCCTCAATGGTAGGTCGGGCAAGTGCTGCAACTGGGTGTGGCCTAGGTGCATGCCTGAGCCCAGACATCACACAGCTCAGGCGCATGCCTAAACTGATCCTGGTTCGATCGAACCATATGAGCGGGATCCTGGTTTGATTGAACCATATGAGCAGGATCCTGATTTGATCGAACCAAATGAGAGGGATCCTAGTTTGATCGAACCAGATGAACCATCACTCACCCTCCAATCAGACACAAGATCGATCCTGACCTCCTCTCTGGAGTGGTGGCATGCAAACGGCTTTCTCTTGTGGCAAAGGAGGCGCTCCAATGACGTGTGAGCGGCTTCCTCTCACACGACGTCCCTCTAACAGCATCTTCTTGTAGTAACTCTCTCTCTCCTTCCCACCATGCTCTCCCTCTTTCTCCTCCCCCTCCTCCACCGTCGTTGCAACCATCGAGCCTCCCCGAAAGCCCCTACCCTCCATGGAGCCTCCCTGAATCGAAACAACCCCCCTCTCCCTCCTCCTACTCGATTCCTCCTCCCTCTTCTCCTCTCTAGTTCTTCCCCCTTTCCTTCCTTCTCGTTGTCCCATCCTTCTTTCAACTCCTCCACCATAACCCCCACCCTCCCAGTTTCTCTTCCTCCTCTACCATTGCCCTCCTGCCTGATAGCTACCCTCCCAATAGACATTCATCAAGCCTCTCTAAACCCGACAACCCCCCTCTCTCTCCTCCTCCTCCATCTTCTCCTTCTCTATGTTTCTTCCCCCTCTCCTTCCCTTTCACCATCGAGTGAAAAAGACCATGAAGCATACCAAAAACCATCCAATTTTGATGGGCTTTCATTTCTTGGATTGTTTGCAACATATTCATATAGGAGAGTGCTGGTGCACCCACTCATAGACAAGTCCTTAGTAGCCACTCGCCTAATTATATAACTAATAGTCATTTACACCAAACTAAAGAGCCACCAAAAGCATAATTAGTACATGATGAGAACATAAACCCAAATCTTCATGTGCTGGATCTTCTAGCACCGGTGGACTAACGAAAATGAAACTCGGGATTTAAGACATTTGGAAAAAATAGGGGTGGGCAAATCTCAAGTGGGCCCAAGGATACGAACTAGCAGTAATTTAAAAAACGTTAGACGCCAAAAGGCACCAAGGTCCCAAAACATCCGAGGTGCTAGGCGCTCGTCCGAGCAAAGCGAGGCGCTCTAAAATATTAAAACATAAAAAATATATAATATAATTTAAAATATAATTATTTAAACAAAATATAGTATTAAATTAAAAATATTCGATTAACAGTATATTACTTAAGTTAGAAGAGGAGAAAAAAATATTCTCTGAAATATTAAAATTAAAAAATAAATAATATAATTAAAAATATTATTATTTAAATTAAAATATAATATTAAATTAAAAATATACCGTTAACAGTATATTACTTCAAGTTAGAGGGGGAGAAATTATTGTTAACAACAGAGCTGCGAACCACAACAGCGACAATGGTTTAATATACTGTTAACAGTATATTATTTAAAGTTAGTGGGGAGAGAAAAAAATGCTAACAGTAACAGAGATAGCAATGGCGCTGCGAACGATAGCAGCAACAGCGACGCTACGAATGGTACCAGCAGCGGCGGCAGAAGCTGCGGACAGTAGCAATGACAATGGCGAAAGCTGCATACAGCAATAGCGGAAACGGCAGAAGCTGTGGAAAACAACAGCAGCAGCAACGAAAGCTGCAGACAGTAGTGGTGATAGCAATGAAAGCTGCAGACAACAGTAGCGACAACGACGGAAGCTCCAGAGGGCGTCCGTCGGTGGCGAAGGAACCTGTAGTCCTCTCCCTCGACAATGGAAGGATGCAACAGCAAAAGGAAGCTACGGGGGCCGTCGGACTTGTCCGTCTACAACAGAGGAAGGCTCGGTCCGCTGCATCTGCAGCGAAGGCAGCGACAGAAAGTGTCGGCAACGGAGGCAGAAGGAGCGCTAGGGTTCCTCGAGCTCGCGCAGGAGTGAAGCATGGTTTTAAGGTAAGAAACTACGAACCGAACCAGCCTTAAACCGATTCGATTCACCTAGTATAGTCGGGCGCTCACCCGAAGTGCCCAGCACTTGCATTTGGGCGAGCGCCCAGGCGACGCCTCATTGAAGTGCACCACCTGGTGCACACACGAGACGCTCGGGCCTCGCTTCGCCTCGCCTCGCCCAAGCGCTTAAGCGAGCACCCGAGCGCCTATTTAAATTACTGCAAACTAGCATGCATAATTACCTCTATACAAATAGAATCATGCAAACATTGAGTCTATAAAATATAGATGTACATCAAAGGAGTGTAATCATTCAAACAAGAAAAATTAGCAAGCATAATCATCGATTAAACAAGGTCATGTCAAATACAAAATCTATAGGCCTATTATGTCACAATTTGAATATTGAATAATATATCATTAAGTAACAAGAGGGCGGGCCTTGGTACAATGATAAGGTTGCTCCTTTGCAACCCGGGAGACCAAGGTTCGAGTCGTGGAAACAGCCTCTTTAAGTATTTAAAGATAAGGCTGCATACATGAACCCTCTCTAGACCACACATTGGCAGGAGCCTCATGCACCGAGTATACCCTTTTTATGCCAATAAGCAACAAGAAGCAATTATATATCTAAAACAAATACAAAAAGGCACAAATTATACTGAATGTTTTTTGAAGTCTACATATTGCAAAAAAGGAATTGGCTTATAATGTAAACATAGAAAAAGGAGGGAGAGAAGAAAAGAAATGTGATTCAGAAAATGTGGTCAACTATGGTTGCAACCAAAATATATCATAGCAGCATCATAACATGTATGCAAATGGATTTTCATGAATTTGTATCAAAATAAATCATACCAGCATCATAATATGTATGCTAATGGATGATCATGAATTTGTACGTACACTATGCTCATAACAGACCTAAGGATGACAACTAAGTGCAGCAATGCATAACAAATGAAGAATATAAGCTAACCACAGTGAAGTGTTCACATATATCAACACGTAAACAGATAAGAAATGCTAGGAGGCCTTGCAGAAATTTATAGAGGATTAGAAGCATAATACCAAGCATGCATGAGAAGACTAACCAATAAAGAAATTAAACTGAAAGTTTATAATTAAGAACACAAAATAGGAAAGAAAAAATATCTCAATGTGATCGAACCTGCCACAGACGACACAGTGCAGAGGTCCATTCTTTCCATCATCCAAATATTTTTTTCTTTGTGCTAAATTCTCATTAATCGTCTTTGAGAACCTAAGGAAAGCCCTCTTCAGAGCCTGGGTATCCACATCCAAAACCACAGCGGGTGCATCATCAGGGCGAGTCTTACGTGGGGTCATTTCCTCATAACTTTCTCGTCCCAGCTTCATCTGCTTCGATAACCTTGGTTCATCATGATGATCCCGCCCAAAAGGGCTGCCATTGCCACCCAAGTAATCCCTCCGATCTACACCAGATCCTGACGGGCCAAGATGGATACCATTAGGGTTCCCATGCTGCATGACATGCTGCCGGTGCCACAAGAACTCATCTTCCCCGCCATACTTCCTCTTTAATGAGGAAGGGCCACCTTCCAAGGGACCCCGAGGACCATCAAGCCCAAGAGAATCCCAGTAATCGCGCTGCAGCCCAGGGCCACGGCCATTCAGTGGTGGCTGACGGAAGTCCTCGGGGCTGAACCTCCTTCCGGGAGGTGGCGGAAAGTGGTTGATGAACCCCAACCCTGGGGCAGTCTCCGGTCCGAGACCAAACCCCGGGCTGCCGTACGGGAACTTATCAGCAGCAGGGTCAATCGGCGGGTCAGGCGGCAGGGCGAAGTAGGACCGGACGCTGCCGTCTGCGAGGACGATGGTGCGCCGCTCGAGGTTGTGGAAACCGTAGGACGGAGGCGGCGGGGGCCCGGCGGGTTCGGGGTGATGGAAAGGGCGGAGCCCGGCGGGGGAAGGAGAGGTTAGGTGATTCTTGGGGACGAGGGCCGGGGAGGCCTTGGGCTTGGAGGGCTTGGAATCGGAGGACGGGGCGAGGAATTCGGAGGGGGACTTGTCGTCGTTCTCCCATCGGGACTTTCGGCTGCCGCCGCCGGAGGATGACGAGGGGCCCTTCTGGGAGGGGCCTTTGCCGCCGGATCCCTTGGGATTCTTCATGAATTTTTAGGGTTTCGGTGATTGAGAGTTAGGGTTTCGGATAAGCTAGGCGAAATCTAGGATTCCGTAGCGCAACGGGGCGGAAGACCTCAAAGCTCTGGCCTTTGCGTTGGAATTTTGGGGGTGTGGGGGAGGCTTTTACATATCTATTCTTATAAAGTTTGGAAATAGCATCTTTGCCATTCCAATGTGTGTGTGTATATATATATATATATATATATATAAAAACTCAAATTAATTATGAATTCGAACAAAAATATTTTCTAAAAATATCCAAGATATATTATATTATTTTAACTAACTTTTGGATTTTTTTTATATTTTAATTTTTAAAAATATTAATATCAATTTAAGCTTTAATATTTTAAAAAAATCAAAAAAAATATTTGTATTATATTAAATAACCTACAAGAAGCTCACACATGAACTTGATCTATCATTTTATGCAATAATACACTAATCATTTAAAATATCTCAATAAAAATATCTTATATTTTAACTAATTATTTGATTTCTTATATTTTATTTTTTAAGAGGATATTAATGTCAATTTGAGCTTCAACATTTTAATATTTCTATACAAATTCCCAAGGAAAACCCCCAAATTTTATGTTTTTACTTCAAAGGGTCGTACTTTGAAAAATTATCACAAAGTGTACTGACTATATGAAAAAATCATTTTACCCTTGATAATTGTCACATCTCTATCCCGTTGGTTGCTTGATGCCTGATTGCACATTGGTGAAGCAACTAGAGGTGAGGTGAAGGGGAGCAATTGTCGGGTGAAGGTGTGATTAGGCATGAGTGAAGTTGGATAAAGGACGATGGCCAACAAGCATAAAATAATCATTTTAAAAATAAGGATGCTCTGTGGGTATTTTTCGAAATAGGGACGCTCTATAGAAAAAATTTAAAATTAAGAGTTTTTTTTTCAATAATATATATATATATATATATATATATATATATATATATAATTCCATTCATGTATAGTGTAGCCTTTTCACAAAAAATTACTCTCTGTTAATCCAGCATGATGGGCCAACCAATCCACATATTTATTTCCTCTCTGAATCTATGAAGAACCATAATAGATTTATTTCCTCTCTGAATCTATGAAGAACCATAATAGATTCGAAGAAATTGATCAAGGATTTGACATTCCTTAACAGGTTTGTCAAACGCCATCTTAGGATCCAAGGAGCTCAAAAGAAGATTTGTCACCTCATTATAATCCAACTCGATTTCTTTCATTTGCAGCCAGCACACAAGTCCTTTCCGAATTGTCATCAATGCAATATAGAGAGCTATTTTCCATATGCAGCAATACAAAAACTAGCATCATTTCAATTTAAGAAACCTATACCCTAAACCACCCTCTTATGAGCTTTCTCCATACCACAAAGATCTGATTAAGGTCATGAGAGGGGCCCTCGGGAGGAATCTGGATATAAGTGTTGGCAACGAAGGCTATAAGCTTTTAAAACAAATAGAGTAAGGAGTAGTCTTTTTACCACTAAATAAAACTTCTTTTTTGGGTCATTCAAATCAACCAAATTAGCATATTTGCCCAAACATAAACTCTCTTTCGGGTAATCATTTGTATGTCATCGATAAAGGAACTTAAATGAGATATCTAGCTTGCGGCGACAGATCAAGGAAAAGATAGTGTGGGTAAATGTGTTCAATCTGATTAACAAAGTTTCCACAAAGTAAGCAAGGTCGAACATCAGAATAGAAGATTAAGTAGCTGATAATGGAGAAGTTTGCAACAAAAACAAGCAGGATGTAGTAATCCAAGCAACTTCCAAAGATTGGACCAAATAGTAGAAGAATCTTGATCAAAAGCATACCGGGAGGCCAGAAAACTATAATCAACCTTGGTTGATGGTTGCCCTTTTCGCATAAAAAATTCAGACCCATTTGTCATCATAATAGGGAGACACTGATAGATCCAAACCAACAATGAAATAAATCTATAAACGAAGTACTAAAAAATGATTACAACTCAATAACATCCCAACAATGATATGAAATAAAGGCTGACATGGTAGAAAGCTCATATCAAAATTCCAAATGTCATTCAAAACATCAACCCAAGTGCTAATTCCAATAACATGGGAAAAGCCAAGTCTCAAATCTTGCATATCATACAGAAAAAACCTCCAAAGCCAACTAGCACCAAGAGGAAAAGAAAAATGCCACAGGGAAATAATATCATATTTAGCAGTGACAACTCTTAAACCAAATTCCATCATGACCGAAGAGTTAATTAAAAATATGCTTAACTCGAAGGGCAGTAGATATAAGGTGAAAATGTTTTGAATGCCAAAACCACCCTTAGCTTTAGGAGCAATAATCTTGTCCCAAGCAAAGATATATAAACTGCGAGAATTAGGACCTTTTTGCTAAAGAAAATCTCTAGATATCTTACTAATATTATGGAGCATTGACTTAGGCATCCAAGATAGCCAAAAATTAAACTGGAGAAGCCAAGAGGATAGATTTAATTAGTAAGACACGATTGGCTTTGGACAAAAAATTCGATTGTCAAGAATTGAGTCCCTGTCGAGTGGAAGAAATACGATCGACAAAAGCATAGGTAAGCATATGCCTAGGAGATTAAAAAAATCTACTTTCTTTGAGATTAAAAAAATTACAAATTTAACCGTTGGTTGATCGCTCAATTTCACAAAGAAAAAAAACTCAGATTTTCAAAAATTGATCTTTTGATTAGTAAGACATTCATACTCATATAAGCAATTGACGTATTAGACAATAAAGATTGCTTATGTTTTAATTGTTTATGTCTTTAATTATTAGGGTGTCAATTTGAGTTAGTTTTAGAAGAAATTTTAATAACTCAGTTAGGGACCAATTGGGCTCGATTCAGGACTAGTTTGGGCCAGACTAATGGCCCAAACAATGACTTGGAGTCACGTTAGGCGGTGGCACCACCAGAGCTGGCGATGGAACTGCTTGAGGCTTAGCCTCCCAAGTGGTATGGGCGGTGGCACCGCCCAGACTGGATGGTGGTATTATCGATAGTTAATGCTATCAAACAGTGGTACCACCTTATTAGGCGGTGATACCGCCAGAGCCTAGTCTTCGAGGCTCTGTTAAGCGATAGTACTGCCAGAATAGGTGGTAGTACCACCCAATGTCAGAGTGTCAAACAATAGTATCGCCCAATAATGATGGTGGTACTGTTAATACCCCGAAAATCTGGGATGAGATATTTTTTAGCTTCAATTTTGAAACCATTGGGGCCTATAAATACCCCACTCCTTTCTCCATGAAAAGGTAACAAAGTATCAACAAAGTGTGAAAAAAATCTTTAAATGTTGGGGTATAAAAGTGTTATAAAAGTGCTAAGAGTCCTCCTCCTCTTTCTTTAGCCTTGTAATCATTCAAGAAGATGTGTGAGACTTATAAGGGTTGTCTCTTAAACCCATAAAACGGGAAAAATATTGTAAGAAGGTGGTTGGTCTTTGCCTATTGAAGGAAGACCATTAGTGGACGCCGGTGACCTCAACGGAGGAGGAATCAGAAGTGGACGAATGTCAGAACGACTGAACTACTATAAATCTGGTATGTTATTTTCTTATTGCTTACTTTCATTACTTAGCTGCTCATTTCACATTATATTTACTCTAAGTCATTACATTCATTATTTTTCGATAATAGCTTTGTCGAAACGGTTTTATCGAATGAAATTTTTCAAATCGATATAATTTTGCATAAGCACTAATTCACCCCCCCTCTTAGTGTCATATTGATCCTAGCAATTGGTATTAAAGCAAGGTTACTCTCAATTTGGTTTAAAACCTAATAGAGATAACTTTTTCTAACAATCAAGAGGGTCGTTATATCACACGTCCTCTCATGTTCAACAGAATGTATTACACATATTGGAAAACTAGAATGAAGATTTTCTTGATTTCTATGGATTTCGAGTTATAGAATATCATTGAAAACGAATTTCAAATGTTTTATATTTCAATGAACGATTGGAATGATTTGGAGAAGATGACTTTCTCTTTGAACGCCAAAGCTATGAATGTTTTATTTTGTGCCTTGGATAAAAATGAATTCAATCGAGTTTATATTTGCGAAACAACTTATAATATTTGGCATACACTTGGAATCACACATGACAGCACAAGTAGGGTTAAGGAGTCAAAAATCAATCTTTTAGTTCATAGTTATGAATTGTTTTGCATGAAACTAAGCGAGACCATTGGAGACATGCACACCCAGTTTACGAATGTTATCAATGGTCTAAAAGCACTTGGTAAAAATTTTCGTAATTTTAAACTTATTAACAAGATACTAAGATCTCTTTCAAAGAGTTGGAATCCTAAAGTAACTGTAATTCAAGAAGCTAAGGACTTGAACAACTTTTTACTTAAAGAACTTATCGGGTCTTTGATAACCTATGAAGTGACATACAATACACATGAAGAACTTGAGAATAACCTTCCAAAGAATATGAAGGATTTGACACTTAGAACTCAAGAAGACCACTTGAAAGAAAACTCAAGTGATGATGATGATGAATTGGCACTTCTAACAAGAAAATTTAAAAAATTCATAAAAATGAACAAAACTAAATGTAAAAATAAAAATAAAAATAAATTTTAAAATGATCAAATAATTTGCTACGAATTCAAGAAGTTTGGGCACTTCAAAAGTGAATGTCCTCAAGTGAAGAAGAAGTAATCAAAGAAGAAGAAAACGCTAAAAGCTACTTGGGATAATTCAAGCACATCCGAAGACGATGAGCCGACTAACAAAAAAGTTCCTAACTACACCTTAATGGCACTCAGCGATGAGGTAAGTAACTCAATCGAATCTCATTTATCCTTTGATGAATTGTTAAATACTTTTCATGATTTATTTGATGAATATAAATTAGTTAGCAAAAAGTATAAATTATTTAAAAAGGAGCATGCATCTCTTGTTAGTGAATTCAATAAATTAAATATTAAGCATAATAATGAAATATTACCTCCTTATATAAAATGTGAAGAATTAGATATGCTTAAAAAGAAAAATTTACTATTACATGAAACCTTAGAAAAATTTGAAATAGGAAGCAAATCCTTAAATATGATCCTTACAAAAAGGGATCATGTTCATAAAAGAGATAGAATCGGCTTTGTGAGAAACACTCACCGAAAGCCAACCATCTTTGTTAAAGGCCTAACTTTACATGTTTTATCCCGAAACAAATATAACTTTTATTACAAATTTGGACATTATACTCATAAATGTCCATTTAAGAGGTATAACCTACATAAGCTAATTTGGGTCCCTAAAGGAACTTTAAATGACTCAATACAAAATGATAAGTTAGGTAGATCTATTTATGAGGAACCCAAGATTAAATGAGTACATAAAAGAAAACCCTCATTCTTGTAGATATGTCTATAATCATAAGCTAGGAGTAAGAAATGATACCTTGATAATTGATACTCAAGGCATATGACCGGAGATCCAACACACTTCTCTAAGCTCACTAGCTATGATGAAGGATTTATCACATTTGAATATAACAACAAAGAAAAAATTATTAGAAAAGAAAATATAAGTAACCAATCAATTGATTGAAAATATTTTATTAGTAGACGATTTAAAGCATAACTTGCTAAGCATTAGTCAATTATATGATAAATGTTACAACATCAAGTTTGAATCTAATGCTTGCATTATAGAAATATCACACATGAGTAGATCTTTGATTTCCTTAAGGACTAACAATGTCTATACTATTGATCTTAATAAGTTTGTAATGAAACTTGCTTTTCGGCTTTAAACGATGATGTTTGGCTTTGACATAGGAGGTTAGGTTAGTATGAAACTAATCTCTTAAATTTTATCTAAAGAACTTGTAAGAAGAATCCCTACAATCAAGTTTGTCAAAGACAAAGTGTGTGATGCATATCAACTAGGAAAACAGATACAAATTAGTTTCAAGTCAAAGAATCAAATAAGCACCTCTAGACCATTGTAATTGATCTATATGAATTTATTTGGACTAATTGATATAAGCCTAGGAGGTAGTAAATACGCCTTCATAACTATTGATGATTATAGTAGATACATTTGGACATACTTCTTGGCACATAAAAGTGATTGTTTTAAATATTTTTTAAAATTTTATAAACTTGTTCAAAATGAAAAAAGCTTTATGATTTCATCTATATGCAGTGATCATAGTGGTTAGTTTCAAAACCGTGATTTTCAAAACTTTTATGAATTAAATGAGTATAATCATAATTTTTTTACTTCAAGAAATCCATAATAAAATAGAATTATTGAAAGAAAAAATATGAGTTTACAAGAAATGACAAGAACCATGTTAAATGAACATAGCCTACCCAAATATTTTTGGACCGAAGCCGTTAACATAACATGCTATGCCATGAATAAGGTTATAGTAAGATCATTATTTTCTAAAACTCCTTATGAGTTGTAAAATAACAAAAAATCTAATGTTTCGTATTTTATAGTTTTCAGTTGTAAATATTTTATTTTAAATAAAAAAGATACCTTAGGAAAATTTGATGCAAAATCCAATGAAAGCATTTTTCTTGGATACTCTTCTATTTCTAAAACATTTTATGTGTTTAATAAAAGAACTTTAGTTATAGAAGAATTTATTCATATTGTTTTCAATGAGATTTTCGAATTTAAAAAAAATAATTTTGATGATAATTTTGATGCTTTAAATTTGAATGAAACCTCTCCTCCCACTAGCAATTTGGATGCATCTTCTTCCAAAGAATCCTTACCTAAGGATTGGATGTATGTTGATGCTCATCCTAAGGAGCTAATCATTGGAGATACTCATCCTAAGGAGCTAATCAAGGTGTTTAAACTCATTCTTCTCTTAAAAAATTTTATGCAAATGCAGCTTTTTTTTATCTCAAATTAAACCTAAATGTATTGATGAGACACTGAAAACTGATTCATAAGTTATTGCAATACATGAGGAATTAAATCAATTTGAGAGAAATGAGGTGTCTGTTGAACTCAAGGATGTATGTTGATGCTCATCCTAAGGAGCTAATCAAGGTGTTTAAACTCATTCTTCTCTTAAAAATTTTTATGCAAATGCAGCTTTTTTTTTATCTCAAATTGAACCTAAATGTATTGATGAGACATTGAAAACTGATTCATAAGTTATTACAATACATGAGGAATTAAATCAATTTGAGAGAAATGAGGTGTAGAAATTTGTTCCTAGACCTAGTGACCATTTGGTAATTGGTACTAAATGGATCTTTAGAAACAAGCAAGATGAACTTGGTATCATAGTTAGAAACAAGTCTAGACTAGTGGCTAAAAGTTTCAACCAAGAAGAATGTATCGATTATCAAGAAACCTTCGCTCTTATGACTAGACTTGAAGCCATTAGGATTCTCCTTGCCTATGCTAGTTGTAATAATTTTAAGTTATTTCAAATGGATGTTAAAAATACTTTTCTTAATGATTTTATTTATAAAGAAGTTTATGTTGAATAACTACCTGGATTTAAAAATATCACTTTTCCAAATCATGTTTTTAAATTGTCTAAGGCTCTCTATGATTTGAAAAGTGTCCTAAGGGCTTGGTATGAGAGACTTAGTTTCTTTTTAATTAAGAATAATTTTATGAAAGGTAAGGCTGATACTGTATTATTTGTTAAACATTTTAAAAATAATTTTCTTATAGTTCAAATTTATGTTGATGATATTATTTTTAGTTCTTCAAATTAGTCTTTATGTGAGTCTTTTGCTAAGTGTATGAGCCAAGAGTTTAAAATGGGTTTAATAGGGGAATTAACCTTTTTTCTAGATTTACAAATCAAACAACTTAGTAATGAAATTTTTGTTAATGAAACTAAGTATGCGTTAGATCTATTAAAATGATTTAATATGGATAGTGCTAAGGCTATAAATACACCAATGAGTACTTCTATAAAATTAGATATGAATATTAATGGAGAATGTTTTGATCAAAAGATTTATAGGGGTATGATAGGTAGTTTATTATACCTCACAACAACTAGATCTGATATTATATTTAGTATTGGACTATGTACTATATTTCAATCAAATCCCAAGCAATATAATTTAAAAGCTATTAAAAATATTTTTAGATACCTAAAAGGAACTCATAATTTGGGATTATAATATCCAAAAACTAAAAATCATAAATTGATTGCTTATATAGATATTGATTTTGCTGGTTGTCAAATAGATAGAAAAAGCACATCCGGAACATATCAACTCTTAGGTCATACACTTGTCTATTGGTCTTCTAAGAAACAAAACTCGGTTGCATTATTTACAACTAAAGCTAAATATATAGCAGTAGGTGCATGTTGTGCACAAGTTATATGGATGAAAAATATTTTAGAAGATTATGAAATTATTTAAAAAATATTTATATAAAATACAATAACACTAGTGCAATATGTTTAACCAAGAATCTTATTCAACACTCTAGAACTAAACATATTGACATTAGACATCATTTTATTATAGATCATATTACTAATCATGATATATCTTTAGAATTTATTGATACAAAGCATCAATTAGCTGATATTTTTATAAAACCATTGAATGAAGAACAATTTGATTTTATTGGAAGAAAATTAGGCATGTAAAATCTTCCGAATGCATTAATTTCTTTATATATTTTTTGGATTTCTTGACTTTGTTTTTATCGAGATCGTTTCCTATCACCTTCTTGAAGTTTTATTCATGGATTTTTTATCTTTTATTTTATGATCCTTTCCCATATATTCTTCTTCACTCTACTCACAAAAGAAGAATTTTTATTCATGGAATTTAAATATGTGATGATCATTTGCAAGAATAGGGATTTGATTTTTTAGTATGAACATCTTGATCCTTTATGATGAATCATTTCTCTTTGCGATAGTTGAAGTTTGATTCAATGAAACTCATTTATTATGGATTTAATTTGGTTCAAATCCTTTCATGAATTTAGTTCTTGATTTTTTTTTCTTATGGAGAATGAATTCCTCCCTTACTCCTTTTCCTCTTCTTATTTTTATGATAAAGGAAGAAAAAAACTTACACATCTCGAGAAGAACCAAAAAGCTCTTGCACATCTAAAGCAAAAATACTAGCTTGCCTATTTCAAAAAGCAAAAGCAATAATCATGCAAAGTTTTTGCATAACTTCTCATTTTGCAATAATGATGCACAATATATTGAAATTTTGAAATGATATATTACATTTTGATCACTATGATCGAAAGTGCTTAACTTGAATTCAAAGGTTGTGATTCCTTTTGAATTCAACTTTGCTTTTATCTCAATATAACAGATAGATAGAGGGAGTTAGAGTTAACTCTGTCATCAATTGGTTGTCATCATAAAAAAGGGGGAGATTATTGAATCTCGGATTTTGATGATGATATTAATTGGTGAATTAATGATCTAATCCATGTATTGAGATAAGTGATGCAGGGTTAACTATGATTATGAGAAAGATAAAGCAATTAAAGAAGAATCAAAGTTGGGTCAGAGTCAATGATTGAGCATCAGGCTGGATGAATCGGGGGATACACCGAAGGATTGGATGATGCAGCGAAAGTTTGTAGGAAGATCAGGAGTTCGTTGGAAGATCGACGGGAGTTCACCAAAAGATTGTTGAAAGTTCGTTGAAAGTTTCGCCGGGAGTTCGGATGAATAATTGACATGTCAGACAATGAAGATTGCTTACGTTTTAATTGTCTATGCCTTTAATTATCATAGTTAGGGTATCAATTTGAGTTAGTTTTAGAAAAAATTCTAATAACTCAGTTAGGGACCAATTGGGCCCGATTCAGGGCTGGTTTGAGCAAGACTGATGGCCCAAACAGTGACTTGGAGCATACGACTTGGGGTATATTCTCAATATTAGGGTAGTATATTCTCAATATTGGGGTGGCATGCTACTTAGGGTAGTATATTCTCGATATTAGAATAGTATATTCTCAATATTGGGGGAGGGGGGTAGTATATTCTCAATATGGGGTAGTATACTACCTCGCCATTCTCAATATAAGTTGGATTTGGTTGAATAGTTGTCATGCATAATGGAAAGGGTAATACTATATGAATTTGGTCATACAATAGGATGAATATGACCTTCTTGGGGAATTGGCATCCACAAAGGCATTAAATGTGGGCATTGATAGGTCACTGGTCCCCTGGCCCAAATTCAGGAAAATCGTCGATCCACTTTGAATCAGAGATGCATCACCTGCCTTCAACGTGGCAGATATGGAATTCTCAATTCTCTTTTTAGAAGGAAACGGGAACCACGTCAACAGAAACATCCTTAGACTCTAGCATTGATGCATCGATCTCCATATCACCCTCGTGCGATTCAAATGGGGGAGGAACAACCCATAGTTTTACTAGCTTTCCTGGTACCGACAAAAGGATTTTTTCATGACCATGCTAGGCAAATAATTAATTATTAAAAATGAATAATAAATAAATAAAAAACATACATGGATATAAATAATTAATTATTAATTTTTTTTTCTCCACTTGTATGAATATACTAAGAGTACTATCTTGAGTATATGAGCAATGAACAATTAAATCACAATCAAGCACATAAGAATATCGATAATTTTTTATATGAAAAACTCCTTCAATGTAAAGGATAAAAACTATGTGATCTCTCTTGGTCCAAATCAAAATCTCCACTATGAAAATATTATTCATAATAACAAAGATCCATAAATAAATTTGTTCTATAATATATTTAAAACCCACAACTCAAATACCCATCAAATAGAGATAGAAATAAAAAAAGATAACTACTGTTAAGTATCAAAAAATATTTACCATATCCAAATACAATCTCCACAATTCAGATTAAAGAAACATTAGTCTAGAATATGCTTACCAAAAATCAACCAAATCAAATAACAAATGACAATCCAAATGTTGAATGAGATGAAACTGTTTGAAGTAGAAAATCAGTAACATAGTCTTCGTATAAGCAGCAAAAGAGATACTTAAAAAAAAACTTTCAAACATGATCTTCACAATTCAGAATATACAACTAGAAGCCTTATACCTGTCAACATAATTTCAATCAAATCCAATGGCTGAATACTGTCCAACAAGGAGTTGTAGTAAACTAATCGATGATAGAACAATCAGTGAATAGCTAGTATTCAAGAAGACAAAACCCTATGAAAAAGACCTCTAAACTAAATCTCCACCATTCAAAATGAAGATCATTGAGCCTAGAATATCTCTCAAAAGTCAGCGTGATCTGACAAAAACATCATCGCCCGATCATCGGAGAAAGATAGTTAGATGAATTTTTTAGGAAAACCTAAAATATTTTCTCTTTATAGTGGCTGTTGTGAAATTGAGTTGTGTATCATGAGTGTCTCAAAATATAACTCTAATGGATTGAAGTACATAGGCCAAAATATTTATTATTGGGCTTTCTCCATATTGGAGTGACCTAACCCAATAATTTTCTACCTTACAACTACGTGAGAAATTTGCCAAACCGATAACCAATCGATAAGTCCCAAATTTTATTTTTAGTAAAACTTTAGTACATATCAGAGCGATTATCATCAATATGTATTTTCTCAAGTTTAAACAACTTAGAATTCAAAATATTCCATATCCAATGATACATCACATCAATATGTTTTGATTTATCATGAAAAGTAGGATTCTTACTAAGATAAATTGTACTCTGACTATCACAGTATAAGACATACCTCCTTTGTGTGAATCCAAACTCATTCATAAATTTCTTTATCCAAAGCAACTCCTTGCATGCCTTTGTAGCTGTAATAAACTCAATCTCTGCAGTGAACAATGCAATGCATTTCTGTAACCTAGATTGCCATGCCATAGCTCCCTTTGCAAAGGTAATTATATAACCACTTTCTAGAATCAACATCTCCTATCAAATTAGACTCTATATAGCCCATAAGAATAGGTTTATCATTCCTAAAGCAAAGCTTCAACATCTCACTATACCAACTGCATGAGCTATGTATGGTCTAGTGTAAACCATTGTATACATCAAACTATCAACTGCAGATGCATAAGAAACTACATGTGTTCCTTCTCTTTCTCATTTGAAGAAGATTGTTAGACACTCATTCTAAAGGATGGAGAAAGAGGTCTACTCACAATTTTAGCTTTATCCATGTTGAACCATTGTAGCACATTTTCAATGTACTTTTCTTGATAACTTTCATCCCAAGAATAAACTTGGCTAGCCCTAAGTCTTTCATAGCAAAAGACTTACCCAACTCTTTCTTCAAACTGTCAATCCTCAAGGAGTTAGAACCTATAATAAGTATGTCATCAACATATAACAATAATATAACAAACTCATTATCAGAGCGCACAAAAACATAATTATTAGAAATAGTCTTCTTGTAGCCTTGTTGAACTATAACATATTCAAACTTCTTAGACCACTACCTAGGTGCTTGTTTCAAACTATACAAGCTCTTTCTCAATTTGTAAACTTAATTCTCTTTTTCTTTCATCACAAAACTTTCAGACTACTCTATATAAATTTCCTCCTCTAAGTCACTATGGTGGAAAGCCATTTTTGCATCTATTTGCTGAACTTCCAAATCAAAGCTTGCAGCCAAACCCCGAATAACTCGAATTGAGGATATTTTCATCACATGTGAGAAAATCTCTCCAAAATTAATATATTTCTTCTAATTGTAGCCTTTAACCACTAGTCTAGCTTTGTATCATAGACTAGAGAAATTCTCTTCGTGCTTCACTTTATAAATCCATCGGTTCTTCAAGGCTTTTCTGTCTGTAGAAGATTTGACCAATTCAAAGTTGTGGTTGTCATACAAAAACTATATTGCAATAGCCCATTTGTCCTTTCGCTTACTCTCAATAGCCTCTTCATAGCATTCTGGCTTCTCACTATCTATCAAGAGGCTATAAGCATTAGGTGAGTACCGAGTGGAATGCATTCGGTCTTTGGTAGACCTTTTGAGTGCAGCTTTAGGTAGTTCATTTTCAACCATTTCATTAGCGGGAGTATCCACCTGATCTATGACTTCATGTTCAGCTTGATCATGTCGATCATGATTTTGTACATCACCCTGATCAACTATAGGAGTAGGATCTAAATCAATCAAACCATTATTCCTTTGAGGCTCTACCTTTTCTGTATTGCCAATATCTTCAATAGTTTGATCCTATGCAAAAACTATATCATGGCTTCTAACAAGCTTCTTTTCAATTAAATCATAACATCTATAACTAAACTCATCTCGGCCATACCTAATGAAGTTGCATTGCCTCTTCTTAGAATCTAACTGAGATCTCTCATCTTTAGGGACATACAAAACATTTACGACCAAATACACATAGGTGGTCATAAGAAACATCTCTACCATATCACACCCTATCAGGAATATCATTATGCAAAGCAATAGTAGGGGTTAGATTAATAACATGAGCAATAGTGTACAAGGTCTCATCCCAAAAAGAATTAGGTAATTTTGCTTATGTAAGCACATAATTGACTCTCTCCATTAATGTTTTGTTCGTCCTTTCTGCAAGACCATTCAATCGAGGAGTCTTAGGAGATCTTTTGATGCCTGATACCTTGCTTCATGCAATATGCATTAAAGGGCCCACAATATTCTTTGTCATTATTAGTGTATATGCATTTTAATTTCTTCCTTGTTTATCTCTCAACAGAAGCATGATATTCCTTGAATGCATCATGGACCCGATCCTTTGACTTCAAAACATGGATCCAAAGTTTCTTGGAATGATTATTAATGAATGGTACAAAATAAAGTACACCGCCAAATGACCTTACATTCAAATGACCACAAACATCTGATTGTACTAATTCAAGTAGCTCATTTTTCCTAGAAGGAAGATGATGCTTGAAAGAAACCCTTTTTTTATTTTCTAGCCAAACAATCAACATAGCTATCTAGATTTGCACCTTTCAACCATATTCTTCTTAACTCCACAGTCAAGTCCCTTTATACTGATGTAACTCAACCTTCTATGTCATAAATCTGAAGAGTCAACACTCTCAATCAAGGATTGAAATTTCATACCATATTAGAGTTTCGAGCTTCTTTCGGTATAGTACGATATTGTATACCGAGCAATATACCAGGGCGTACCAAGCAGTACACCTAATTTTGGCATAAAATCCTCTAAAATTACTTTAAAAAATAAAAAAGTTAGGATATAGTTTTTAAGTTAGAAATAAATATAATAATAGTATAAGTTTAGCAAAATAAATGTAAATTAGGTAAGAATAATATCATATTTTTTTCAGGCTTTGAGGAATAGTCTTGTGTAATGTTCGTATTTCGGTCCATTATGGATTGTCTTTCTATAAATATTAAAATATCTATAAAAAAATTATTTAAATTGTTCGATTATTTTGTTATAATATAAACTTTAAAATTAAATAAATTAAATAATCACATATGTAGATATACCTAATTGTTGATTCTACCACCAAAATGAACAACGACCTCCATATCAATATAATATGTTTGCTGTACCTAATTATGAAATTGATCATACAACATGGTGTATTGATACATTGTATACCATTGATGATCGTAGGTTGATCGTCATGAATCGCATTTGTCCAAGGAAGCTCCTAAGACATGTATTGGTGAATATTAGAGCTTCTACTTTTGCTACTAATCTGCCACTTTGTATTATACTATTGCTCGGAGAAGTATAACCAACTATCACTGTACTATTGTTAGCTGTATGATTCTTCATTATACAATGGTTGTGAATACGATGAGCTTCGTTTTGTGTCTACATCTTGTAGGCTATTGCATCGTCATTAGATATACTAATTACATGATTAAGATAGTTAATTATCCATTAATTACTTCTCTTTCAATACTATAAATATATGAAACACCTTAATATATATTAAAGACATTGAATTGATACAAAATTGATCATATTTTGATTAAATTATTATTAAAATTATTAATCATAGTATTAAATAACTTTAATAAAAACTAATTACCTATTTTACGATCATAAATATCTTCCAAATATGCATGAAATATAAACATTTGACCTATTAAGTGTCTAATTTTAAAATAATAAATATTAAACATATTAATCATAATATTAAAGATTTTAATTACTCTCTAATTTAAGAAAGAGAATATATACCTCTTGATTAAAAAAAAATTCCTCTTGATCTTCCCAAATTAGCCTCGATTTAATTCATAAATCGTTGCTTTGTAGAGTTTAGGAAGTGCAAATACGAGAAAAAATAAGTTTAAGATAGTTTAAAAGAGTGTAAAAGTAAAATCAAGTGAAATAGGAGAGAGAATGAGTTTAAAAACCCATAAGAAAGAGGTTCCAATAGTCAATTTGATCATTGGAATACTATTATAGCTTGGTAACCATCAATTTTGATCTTTACTGAGCTATGCTAGTCATAACTCCAAAATCACAGAGTATAAGAAGTGAAGAAGTCCTTCCTTGATATAACATGGTAGGTAGCACCACTATCAAATACCTAACTGGTTTTATTCTTAATAAAGTTGATGTCCTTTGCACAATAAATAGTAATAAGATCATCATAAAGGGTGGAAACACGATCATTGTCACTTTCATTGGTCATTTTATCTTGCTTGTTGTTGTTGCTCCTATCTTTGTTCTCCTTTTCCCACCTGAAATAATTTTTTTTTATGTGCCCTATCTTACCACTATAATGACATTCAAGAATCTTGTATTTTGATTTTGATTTGCTCCTACTTCTCTTTTGCTATTGCCTTTTTTGTTTTGATCTCGATCCCTATTCTTGCTTCTCCCCCTATTCTCAATAACCAAAACCTCTAAGTGTGATTTAGATATATCTAGAGTTCTTCTCATTTCCTCATTCAAAATACCACTTTTCACATATTCCATAGTCAGAGTACCCAAAAACTCTTTCAATTATCAGGTAGAGTATTAAGCAACCGAAGTCCAAGTACCTCTTCTTCAAACTTTATACTCATGCACAACTGATCAAAACAACATTGAAATTCATTCAAGTGATAAAAAATGGAGCTACCTGATGGGGATATAAATAGGAATAACCTTTGTATAGGAACAAATACTAGAAGACCAAAATACGCAGCAGAATAAAATGGAAACACAATCAAACAGAACACCAAGATATACGTGGAAAACCCCTTCAATGTGAAGGGTAAAAACCACAGGGCAAACTAGAGATAATCCACTATGAGAATAATGAATGTACAAATCTCAATCTCTTGCCCAAAACCCTAGCAACAACCACAAGAGAATAACTGGGATACAAGGATCACGTCACTGCCCACAATATCTTAAACCTCCCAAGTAATCACAGCAAGAGCCTACTGTAGATTTGATCTAACCTGAGATGAGAACACTGCTAGATGATTGAGAACAGTCTCTCTACGTTGTCCTTGTCTTCTTCCCTTTCTTTCTCTTCCTTTTCTGCCTTGTTCTCCTTCTTCTCTTTGGAATCTCGTCGCCCTAAAGATCTGCCTCGTTGCTGCCTTTTTATAGCTTTAATCTGCCTCTAAAACGTAGCCACCACACCCCCCTAATCTTAATTAGGGTTAGGTTAAGAGGGGGTGTGGGCTGAATATGAGCCATCAGCCCAACAATCTCCCCCTTCAGCCCATAAGGGAGGCTGTCCCATGACTCCTCAATGTAAAGCCATGCCGACCAACTGTCGGCATATCTCCTGTCTTTCTTTTGGTAAGGTCTTCGTCAACATGTCTGCTCCGTTGTCATCTGTATGAATTTTCTAAAGCTGCAACTGCTTCTCTTCAAATACATTTCGAATCCAGTGGTATCTGACATCTATATGCTTTGACTTGGAATGAAACATTGGGTTCTTACACAAATGGATGGCACTCTGGCTATCACAATGCACCACATAATTTTCCTGTTTCAACCCCAATTCTTGTAAGAATTCTTTCATCCATAACATTTCTTTGCATACCTCTGTAGCAGCAATATATTCTGCTTCTGTGGTGGAGAGAGCAATACACTTTTGTAACCTAGATTGCCATGACACAGCTCCCCCTGCAAAAGTAAGTACATAACCTGAAGTAGACTTCCTCGTATCTATATCTCTTGCCATATCTGCATCTGTGTAACCTGTTAACACAGGTGGTCCACCTCCAAAGCTTAAACAAACCTTAGAGCTCCCTCTGAGATATCTAAAAATCCACTTCACTGCTGCCCAGTGCTCTTTGCCTGGATTTGCAAGAAATCTGCTAGTAACACCCACTGCATATGCGATGTCCGGCCTCGTACATACCATTGCATACATTAAACTTCCAACTGCTGAAGCATAAGGAACCTTTTGCATTTTCTCCTTCTCCTCATCACTTGATGGACTCTGTTCTGAGCACAACTTGAAGTGACCTGCAAGAGGAGAACCAACTGGCTTAGCATTGCTCATACTGAATCTTTCCAATACCTTCTCGATGTATTTCTCCTGTGACAACCAAATCTTCTTGTTTTTCCTGTCACGAGAAATCTGCATGCCTAGTATTTGCTTTGCTGGCCCCATGTCCTTCATTGCAAAAGACTCACTCAGTTCCTTCTTCAACCTGTCAATTTTAGACATATCTTTCCCAAGAATAAGCATGTCATCAACATAAAGTAAGAGAATAATAAAATCCTCACCAAACCATTTGATGTACACACAATGATCTGAAGCCATTCTTTTGTATCCATTTTCTGTCATAAATGAATCAAACTTTCTGTACCACTGTCTTGGAGCTTGCTTTAGCCCATACAAGCTCTTCTTCAACTTGCAGACAAAATTATCTTTACCTTTGACTTTGAAGCCTTCTGGTTGCTCCATATAAATTTCCTCCTCCAAATCACCATGAAGGAAAGCTGTCTTCACATTTAACTGCTCAACCTCCAAGTCCTGGCTAGCAGCAATACCAAGAGCAACACGAATAGAAGACATTTTAATAACAGGAGAAAATATCTCTTCAAAGTCAATACATTTATTTTGACCAAAGCCTTTCACAACCAATCTAGCTTTGTACTTTGGTTGAGAACAATATTCTTGAGTCTTCAACCTAAAAACCCACTTGTTCTTCAAGGCCTTCATTCCATTTGGTAGCAGCACCAAATCATAAGTGTGGTTCTTCTGAAGAGCATCCATCTCTTCCTGCATAGCAACTAACCACTTCTCTTTCTGCTCACTCTCAACTGCTTCCTGGTAACTCTCTGGTTCACCTGCATCAGTAAGCATCACATACTCATCTGTAGAGTATCTTCTGGAAGGTTGACGTTGTCTAGAAGATCTTCTCAACTGAGGTTCTGCGGGAACTTGCTCTCCTACTTCTTCTTGCTCAACATGTCCTGCAGGTAGATCAACATCAGGCTCTACACTATCTTCCTGCACATCTCCCCCATCACCCTGATATACTGGAGGAATAACTAGGTCACAATCTGTTAATCCTTCTGCAGAAGTCTTGGCTGGTGCCTTCTTCTTCAAATCCTCAAAGGTTTGATCCTCAAAGAAGACCATATCTCTGCTCCTGAACACCTTCTGCTTTTCTGGATCCCAAAGCCTGTAACCAAAATGATCATGTGAGTAATCAAGAAAAATACATTCTTTAGACTTACCGTCCAGCTTGGACCTCTCATTGTCTGGAATATGTGCAAATGCGCGACAACCAAACACTCTCAAATGCCTGTAGGAAACATCTTTCCCTGACCACATATGCTCTACAACATCACCATCTAGGGCTGTACATGGTGATAAGTTGATCACATCAACTGCAGTCCTTAAAGCCTCATCCCAAAACCTTTTGGGTAGCTTGGCCTGTGAAAGCATACATCTGATCTTTTCCATGATGGTGCGGTTCATCCTCTCTGCAATTGTATTATGCTGAGGTGTACCAGGAACTGTCATCTCATGTTGGATTCCATGTGACCTGTAATAGTCATTAAACAATCCCGTATACTCACCACCATTATCTGATCT
This sequence comes from Musa acuminata AAA Group, assembly GCF_036884655.1. Lineage (NCBI taxonomy): Eukaryota > Viridiplantae > Streptophyta > Magnoliopsida > Zingiberales > Musaceae > Musa > Musa acuminata. Next base: position 18,114,761 of record NC_088338.1, read on the forward strand.
TATGCATTTCAATTTCCTTTCTGTCTCCCTTTCAACCCTGGCATGAAACTCTTTGAAGACATTAATAACCTGATCTTTGGTCTTCAAAGCATAAGCCCAAACTTTCCTGGAAAAATCATCTATTAAAGTGACAAAATAAAGTGTACCACTTATACCAAGAACATCAACAGATCCACAAGGAGTTTTTGTCCTCAAAGGACCACATACATCTGTATAAACACGGTCTAAGGCATGCATTTTTCTAGACAAAGCAGCACTAGCAAATGAAACTCTATGTTGTTTACCAGCCAAACAATCAATACAAGGGTTCAGATGTATACCTCTGAGATCTGGTAATACCTCTCTTTTGGAAAGAGCTTGCAGCCCCTTCTCGCTCATGTGTCCCAATCGCCTATGCCACAACTCCATACTGAAGTCTTTCTCTGTAGCATTTAACTGCTCACCATAAGCTTTAGCCTGCAACCTGTACAAAGTATGACATTTCTTTCCACTGGCTATAACAAGAGAACCCTTACTGAGCTTCCATTGCCCTCTATGAAATCTACTTTCATACTCTTCATCATCTAGTCTTCCAACTGAAATTAAATTCAGTCTCAAGTCAACCACATGCCTCACATCCTTAAGTACCAACTTGCAGCCAAGGTTGGTCTTTAAATGGATATCACCCATGCCAATGATGTCTGCTGTGCCATAGTTGCCCATCTTGACAACACCAAAGTTTCCAGACCTGTATGTAGCAAAAAACTCTCTCCGAGGTGTAGCATGATAAGAAGCACCTGTGTCAATCACCCGCTCAAGATCCTGACACACACAAGAAAAAATATCATCAGAAGGAGACAAAATCAAATAATCACCACCCTGCACTGTAGCTGTAGTATTATTCTTTGACTCTGTAGACACTTCTTTTCCTTTTTTCTTGTTCTTCTTAGGTTGCTTACATTGGTTCTTGTAATGTCCTTTCTCACCACAGTTATAGCAAGCAATATCTTTTTTTGATCTTGACTTGCTCCTACCTATACGTGAACTGCTTCTAGACTTTGACCTTCCTCTGTTCTCTGAGATAAGTGCCTGTGAATCATTCTGAGATGTTGTTAAACTCTTTCTTCTCAACTCCTCATTCAACAAACTGCTTGTTACTTGACTCATAGTGACAATACCATCTGGTGCAGAATTACTAAGGGAAACCACCAGTGTCTCCCAACTTTCTGGTAATGAACTGAGAAGTAACAATGCCTGCAACTCATCATCAAGAGACATTTTCATAGAGGATAACTGGTTAGTAATACTCTGTATTTCATTCAAATGCTCAGCAATAGAAGCACCCTCTCTATATTTTAGGTTCACAAGTTTTCTAATCAAAAAAGCTTTGTTGCCAGCTGTTTTTCTTTCATAGAGACTTTCCAATTTTTTCCAAAGAGAATATGTAGAAATTTCAGTAGAAACATGGTGAAAGACACTATCATCAAGCCACTGTCTAATAAACCCAATTGTTTTTCGATCTAACCTCTTCCACTCATCATCTGTCATAGTTGTAGGTTTTGCACTATCCCCTTGCAAAAGTTCATACAAATCTTTGCAATACAAGAGATCTTCCATTCTTGGTTTCCATATCATCCAATTATTTCCATTCAAACTAATCATGCGAGAAATATTACTGGCCTCCATGTTCAAATACAAAAATTAAATCACCAAAACCCCGCTCTGATACCAGTTGATGGAGATATAAACAGGAATAACCTTTGTATAGGAACAAATACTAGAAGACCAAAATACGCAGCGGAATAAAATGGAAACACAATCAAACAGAACACCAAGATATACGTGGAAAACCCCTTCAATGTGAAGGGTAAAAACCACGGGGCAAACTAGAGATAATCCACTATGAGAATAATGAATGTACAAATCTCAATCTCTTGCCCAAAACCCTAGCAACAACCATAAGAGAATAACTGGGATACAAGGATCACGTCACTGCCCACAATATCTTAAACCTCCCAAGTAATCACAGCAAGAGCCTACTGTAGATTTGATCTAACCTGAGATGAGAACACTGCTAGATGATTGAGAACAGTCTCTCTACGTTGTCCTTGTCTTCTTCCCTTTCTTTCTCTTCCTTTTCTGCCTTGTTCTCCTTCTTCTCTTTGGAATCTCGTCGCCCTAAAGATCTGCCTCGTTGCTGCCTTTTTATAGCTTTAATCTACCTCTAAAACGCAGCCACCACACCCCCCTAATCTTAATTAGGGTTAGGTTAAGAGGGGGTGTGGGTTGTGGGCTGATAAAGCCCACATGGGCTGAATATGGGCCATCAGCCCAACACTACCTTCTCTAAACTATAAGCGTATAGCTAACTGATCACAATATATTTGCTTCTCATTAACAATGTGATTCAAGACATTATCTTCTACCCATTGCCGAATAAACCACAAACTTATTGATGCTCAAAATCGTACTCTTCATCATTTTTAGACTCAGATTTTTTAGATAAGAAAAAAAGTAAATGTAGCTTTTTTACAAAGAGAAGATTTCTTATCTTTCCTTTTCATTTGTGATAGTTTATGCCATCCAAACTAACCATTCTTTGGTAAGCTCCTAGACTTCTTTGTCAATTCGATAAAACTTTCGATGAACGTCCGGACTTCCAACGAACTCTCGAACTCCCAACGAAATCTCATTTTTGACTCTGGGACTTCATTTTCCTTTATGCCTTGATCGCTATCGTAGTTAATCCTACACACTTAAAACCTACTTCGATCTAGATAATTATTATAAAGCTAATCAAATGTTATCAAGCATGTCATTAGTTCATCGGTGCTTCGTCCAAATCTTCAGCGCATCGTCCTCTCTTGCGGCCTATTGCCCAATCGGCCAGTTGACCTCCGCAAGTCCGATATCCTTGGTGCAATTTTTGTTCTACTTGGCCCGATGCCTGAACCCATGGCCCGAAGCCTTTTACCGATACGTCGACCAATCCTCCAGCTCGATGTCTAATCTTCTGACATGTTCCACTCCGGCCTAACATGATTCTTACTGCTTTTAATTATCTTTCCTTGATCAAAGCTTCTTGTGTCACTCAAAACGTAGATCAAATCATAAACACTATCAATTGGTTTCATCATCAAAATCCGAGATTCAACAATTTCTTCCTTTTTGATGATGACAACTAATTGATAACGGAGTTAACCTTAACTCCCCCTATCAATATGTCATATTGATAGAACCTTGAATTCAAGTCAAAGCAATATTTCATAATGAATATTTCATCATCGTATGCATCATTATCATAAGTTGAAGTATTGCATGCATAATACCAAATCATCATATATATTTTTAAAATATAAAATCATCATTCATAAATATATCATACCATGCATAATCATCATCATACCTTCTCCCCCTTTGTCATAAACAAAAAGGAGAAGTGCATCTATCAAGTTTTAGATATATGAAAGTTTAACAATTTAGCAAATTTTTCATGACTTTAGAACATACAAGCTAGTGAGTTCTTTCTTCTCTTTTGAGAAGTGCAAGCTAGCAATTTTTTGCTTCCTTTGCAATGTTCGAGCTAGCAATTTTTGCTTCTTTTACAAAGTGTAAGCTAGTGAAATTTTACATCATTTGACAACATACAAGCTAGCAACAATTTTGAGTTTTATAAGTTTGTAAATTTTGCTAGATGTACAAGTTAGTATGTTTGCTTTTCTTTACGATGTTCAAACAGGCAAGTTTTTGAAAAAAAAAGTGAGATAATAAATAGCAAGTTTAGAATAAGCAAACTAGCAAGTATTTCATATATGAAGGTTAACAAAATTTTTATATCTTTTGAGAAGCGCAAGCTAGTAAGTTTTGCCTCTCTTTGTGATGTGCATGCTAGCGTGATTTGCTTCTTGAATTGTGCAAGCTAGTAAATTTTATCTTCTCCTTTGTATTTGTCAAAAAGAAGGGAAGAATACAATTTTGTAATTCTTTTTTTCTTTACATCAATTTTCACATCTAACAAAGATAAATTTAAATCAAATGTGATGAGGTATACTTCATGAATTCAATGAATTATAAAAAAAATCATATCATGAAAGATAAGATCATGTGAATACCAAAAGATATGATTCATATAGTAAATCTCCTCTTTAAATAAAATACCAAGAAGAAATCGTAGGAGTACAAAGAAGAGATCTTGATTCAAAAAAAAATCTCAAGCAATTCCAAGAAATCAATATCATAATTTGGATAAAACTCATTCAAATTTAAATCATCAAAATTACTTTCATAAGATTCAAAATGGCATAAATAACTTTATCAATCTCTTAGTGAAAAATCGATAAGATAGAGAAAAAAAATTTCAAGAAAAATATTTTTCTCTTTTTAGTTATTTCAATTTAAGTGATTTGATTTCATACAAACATATTTTTACCTTTTATGCCAAATAAAAATATGCATCATCGTTTAAAAGCAAAGTTCATCATGACAAAATCAATAAGCCATACATCACAAAGATTAACATACATAATTTCAAAATATAAACTCATTAAGCATGATTTCAAATCATTATTACTTCAAATCATCATGCATAATTAAATCATTAAATCATCAAACAAGATTTCATTAATCATAGAGCATTTTAATCAAAATCATTTTCGACATAAAGTAAAATGATTTATAAATTCAAATCATACAAATTGACTTTTTCAATTAAGTGAATCTAACTCGTCATGCAATTGTCATGCTTTAATTTTATTTTTTTCAAAGTCACTTAGAAAGAAAAGCTTGATATTTTTTTTATTTTTATTTACTAACTAATTAAAAAAATAACTCATAAAAATGCATCAAGTAATTTCAAAATAAAGTAAAGGGGTTTTGGTTACCTCGTCGTCGAAAACCATTAAGGTGTAGTTCGTCACTTTGTCTTTATTGGTTTGCTTCTTGTCTTCGGATGTGCTCGATTCATCCTTGGTTGTTTCCTTCTTCTTTGGTAATTTTTTCTTTTTGTGTTCATTTTTATTCTTAATTTTATATTTTATAAATTTTATAAATTTACTTATGAGAAGTTCTATGTCATCATCACTTGAGCTTTCGCTCGAGTGGTCTTCTTTTATTCTAAGTGCAAAATCGTTTCTGTTCTTTGAAAGATTGTTCTCAAGTTTGTCATGTGCTACATAAGTCATTTCGTAGGTCATCAAAGCCTCAATAAGTTCTTCGAGAGAAAAATTATTTAAATCCTTGGCCTTTTGAATGATCGTTACTTTAGGATCCCAATTTTTAGAAAGAGATCGTAAAACTTTATTAACAAGTTCAAGATTCGAAAAACATTTGCCAAGAGCTTTTTAGCCATTGACGACATCCGTAAAATGGGTGTATATGTCAATAATGGTTTCACTTGGCTTCATTCAAAATATATTAAAATTATGCATCAAAAGATTAACTTTAGACACTTTAACTCTATTCATGCCTTCGTGAGTGATTTCGAGTGTATGTCAAATATCAAAAGCTGTTTCACAAATAAACACTCGATTGAATTAGATTTTATTTACCACATGTAAACATTATTTCATAATTTTAAATTTATACATGTGAATAACCAAATAAATATTCAAGAACAATAATTATATTTTATTTATCACATGTAAAAATATAATCAATAATTCATATGAGAAAACTATAAAAGTAAACCGTAATTTATAGTTTTTTTAATCAAATTAAATCTAATCAAATAATCAAAATATAATCACAATTAAATTTAATCATAATTATAATAAATCATATTTATCAATTTTATAATTAAGAATATAAATTAGAATTCTTAATTTCATAAGGGTAAACCTGTAAATATGTTGACAAGACATAAATTGGAATTATGATATTTGTAAATGGTAGAACTGTAATTTGACAAAACCCAACCTTGAGGGCAAAACTATAAATATGCCAAAACCTAAGCTACCTGCGCCGCCATCGCCGTGGTGCTGTCGCTACCTGGGCGCGTGGCCACCGCCTTGGCGTGGCTCCTGCCCGTGCGTGGCCACCGCTTGGGTGTAGCTTGTGCCCACGCACGACTTCCGCTTAGGCGCTACCTACCCACGCGTGGTCGCTGCTTGGGCGCGACCTACTTATACGTCGCTGCCGCCTTGATGTGGTCTGCCCGCATGCGGCCGCCGCATAGGCGCGGTGCTGCCTGTGTGTGGTCATCGTATGGGCGTAGTGCTGCCTGCATGCGGCCATCGCATGGGTGCAGTGCTGCCCATGTATGGCTGCCGCCTATTGCTTTGTGGCGGGCATGCTGTCTAGTGCGATCTCTGTCGCCTATAGGTTCGTTGGCTGTACATAGCAAGGTCGACGACGACCATTGCTGCTTCACAATCATTAGAGAATAGGGATCATTCATGTATCATAAACAAAAATAATGTATATAATATATTTGATCTCAAGAACATAGGCTCTAATATGAATTGTTAGCATAAAATCTGTAATATGCTATATTAAATGCGGAAACAAATATGTAATATACTATATTAAATACGGTAATATTCTTTTATGTTATGATTGAAATCAAATATAAGTAGATCTGGTTTTATGATGCGTACTTTTTAATGCCATTTGAAAAGAGATCTCTGTATAATCTGTAAAGTCACCGTCTTTAGATCCAAGATCCTTCTCTTCTCTTCCTATCATTTCATAGGACCATTTAGATTGATGGTTAGGGAGAAGAGTTGAAAGAGAGACTGTAATCCCTCAATTGAATCCTCTATGAGATGCGTAACCTCTCTTCTTATTCTTCCGGTCCCTAGAGGTCCTATCTATTTATAGGCGAGAGCAAAGGGTCTAGGATAAGTAATTAGGAGAGTTCCTCCCATCAAGGGTATTTCCTAAGGAATCATATTTTAAGTGGGCTTTTTTTCTATTGGCCAATATATGTCATCAAAATCTAATTAGTTATATATAACTCTTCTTATTCTTCCGGTTCCTAGAGGTCTTGTCTATTTATACGCGAGAGCAAAGGGTCTACGATAAGTAATTAGAAGAGTTCCTCTCGTCAAGGGCATTTCCTAAGGAATTATATTTTAAGTGGGCTTTTTTTCTATTGGCCAATATATGTCATCAAAATCTAATTAGTTATATTATATATATTTTATCCAATTATAAAGGGTCACAAAATCTAACATTCTCCCACTTGGCCCATTAATTGATAAGATATAAAAAGATATTCAAAATCAAAATAAACAAAATAAAATTTATTTAAAAATAAATTTACTTAATTGGATTCCAAAAAATTTTGAAAAACATTTTATACATGGCTATGAATTTTAAAAAGTCAATAAGTCCAATAAACATAATAATACTATATTAAGTCTAACTATCAGTCATAGCGGTTGTATATCATAAATGTCATACTCCCTTCTATGTACCGCAATATTATTAGTCTTTCCTAATATATTCCATAATAACCCGTATAATTTATCTTGTTAAGATAATCCTGTTATTACATTCAATTATAATATATATATAAACATAAATGTAAATAGGATAGCAGAAACAAATAACTTTAATTAAGAACATGTTCTTTAAATAGTTTACACTATAAAGCTTTTGTTAATGGATCAACAATTATCATAGTGGTGCTCAGATTGTCAATTGACACTTATTGTTTCTGGACTCTTTCTCGAACCACTAAGTATTTTATCTCGATGTGCTTGAAATCACTAAAGTACTTACCATTCTTAGTATAAGAAGAAAATTACTATGATATTATCATAAAATATCTTCAGCAATATGACAATTAAGTCGATCACACAAAATCTAACAGGGCCACCGTACCATCTAAAAAAAAGTGGAGGATGGAGAATGAGGTGACGGTTTTCTCCGATTCTCACGAAAGATTGTCTCTCTAGAAAGGGTAAGAGAGAGAGGCTACTAGAATATTGGTTTGGAATAATAATTTTGTTTACTTGAAAGTGTGAGGCAATATATAAGGCTTTGTGAACTTTTTGCAGATTGCATCAGCAAATAAAATTACCCCTTTGCTTAACATTATTGGACAAAATTCATAGCGAAGTTTTAAAGCATCAGGGGAGGAAGCAAAAGATCAATAAACAACCATTGATCTTGTAGAAAAGGCTTTTTGAGTCCTCATATCCTACTTAACTCCATCACTCCATTCATAGCTTGCTTAAATAATCTATCAATAATTTTAGTGAAATTAGATAGCATTACATGCTGAAGATCATCAACATGACCAACTTTTCTTCAAAGCTTTGAACTTACATTACTTCAATATGAACATTATATGATCCACTAATACAAACTTAAGTTAAATATATCTGTGGGAATCTACCTAACTGATCTAAATTAACATCAACAAAGTATAAAGTGTTGTAGAGAAACCAACATTATATTATCCACTAATACAATAAAAAGCACTTCCAATGTGGTTCATACACTCTTATGAGTAGAGAAAAGAGGCATACATAATTGGGTACAAATGCATGCTTTGTCTGCAGGACATAGGTAATGGATGCTTCACATCATGACCATGACTTTTGTACTTCTGGTTTCCTAATGAAAACAGAAACTACTGTTGCACAACTAGTAGGAATGTTGACTTGATTCTGTACTTATGATCAATCATTGATCTCCAACGTAAATACTTCTTTCATTCCCTGTGTCACATTCCGGCAAAAGAAACCAGCAAGAGAATTCTCGGATTCTGCTATTACCCAACACCAATCTAATCTTTGGTTCAACAAGTGATTTCAACTCACAGACTTATAGTTCAATGGTCTATGTACAGCATAGTAGTTTACATCAACCCTCACCAGGCCTCTCGTTGACAGGAACCTTATGCACTGAGCTGTGCTATTTAGCAAAATCCATATCTCTAAAGAAAGAATTGAAAACTTTTTTTCTCAAATTAATCACAAGCTGAGTTTAACTGATACTGGAAATTGGGACCTCGACAGCTTCCTGAAGAGGTTCTAAGGATTCGACGATATCTCTCATAAGTGGCCTTGCCTTCGGATTCCGGTCGAGACAATGGTAAGCCAGCATCGCCGTCTTCTGGACAGCTTTCTCTGGATAGTCTCCTCCCAATCTGGGGTCTATAATGCTAAGAACTTTCTTCTTTTGACTGAGCAGTGGGGCAGCCCAGTCAGCAAGCGTCTGTTCTCGGACTGGACGTGACTTGTCAAGTGATTTCCTTCCAGTGAGGAACTCGAGGAGGACGACTCCAAAGCTGTAAACATCGCTCATTGCAGTCAGATGTCCTGTTACAAGCAAGAAATTTATCAGGTTAGCCAAAACTATAAGAAAAGTTTCACAATTATATATAACTACAATGCAGAAAATAACAAACTACATCAAGATCAATGGATCAAGAGGGAAAGAACTAACCAAAACATTTATTGGGTATCACATACAGCATATGGCCTGCACTTATTTTGATATCAGTTCCAATTAAATCACTCTTTGTGGCCCAGATTCTACATTTTCTGTATCAAATCACTATTCAACTGAATTATTTATCGTATTCAATAGGTTTTTTGGGACATGCTAATCACAGTAGCTGCTTCAACTGAATTATTTATCCTATTTTTTAAAACAACTTATCATTTATCATATTTTAGTAACATATACTGTAGGCGAATTCTTTTTTGAAATCATACTCAACCTTATCTCTGAAGTGATTCAATTCTCATTTGTGATTCATCCAATGGCATTCTGATGGTAATTTTAAAGAAAAGATACAGAATTGCATTATTAGAAGGGAAACTATCAAACTCCAAGTGAAATATTGAACTCCCTTCAAATAGCAAATACGATGGCCTAAAGAAACAAGAGCATCTGCCTGATTTATGTAGGTGTATCATTGTTTTGGTTATCTTGTTTTGCTTCTTTTCTGTTTCCAGGCTTTAATGATTAAAAAACAGTGGTCTAAATCTGCCCTATAATCCTATTATCTGTCTTCTGTTTTTCATGATGTTCCACAACTAGGTATCACATTTCTCAAAGATGAATGAGATTCATCATGATAACAACTTGAAATTTAGCTAGGATCTATTGTATATAAAGCACATACTATTATAATCTCCAAAAGCATATCTAGCAGAACATGGAGAAAAAGAAGGTTTCATGTCCAACATCCTGCATATAACAGCAAACATATCTAGAAGAGTGCACTTCATTGCGAACATATAATAGAAGTGTATCACACAGCCCAACACAAAAATAAGTAGAACTTTTAACATGCATATTTGGTAATTTATTGAAACATCATATTCACGTCTAAAGCATTATTCACAACCAGAACCAATGAAGCAAATGTCTTTACAAATTCACTGAGGTTCTTCCTTCATACTACCTGTCATAATATACTCTGGTGCTGCATATCCATAAGTTCCCATTATCCGAGTAGAGACATGAGACTTATCACCAACTGGTCCATCTTTTGCAAGCCCAAAGTCAGAAAGTTTTGCATTGTAGTCCTGTGAATTAAAAAGAGAAGCAATTGTCGATGGTAAAGCTTGACATATGGTAGAAGCCATGAACAAGATGAATGTTAAGGTAACAGAGTGGCTGTATTGATGGTGGCGCTTCTACAATTGTCTACATAAGTAACATAACAATGCAAATGCTTCATGAGGGAAAAAGCAGTAATATTAGCCTTCTATTTGTTAGGATTGCTCTCCATCTAAGATGAGTAAGCCTCTTTGCACTTGTTAATACGAATAAAGTGCATATTCACAAGGAATATATAATTGACAGACACAAAAACATTATAAATGCTACTGCAGTATGATAGTTCAGGAAACAATGAAATAAATGATGGATGAACATGCTGACTAATTACTTTATTATTTCTGGTAAACAATCACAAACTACTTTAATAATCTTAGAAAGAACAACTCTTTCATCGGACAATCATTTAGGCATAAATACGATTAGGAATTGTTTAACAAATTGTTCAATAGATTTTACATGATGAATATCCTACTAAACGTGGCATTCTGGTATACTGCTGAGACAACATAATGCAGACACAATCTAAGGTACCAACCTGGTCTAGCAAAATGTTGGATGTTTTAAAATCACGAAATATGACTGGCTTTTCAGCTTCATGAAGAAAAGCAAGCCCTTTAGCGGCGCCAAATGCAATTTTCATTCTGATAGACCAAGGAAGGGGAAGCAAGACTCCTATATGAAAAAATATTTTCAATCAGCCAATCTGTGACGTAAACATTGTTTACTTAAAATTAGAATTGAAGAGTCAGCAACAGATAATACTTGTAAGTAAACAGAGAAATGTACAAAATATTATATCGAATTTTATGATGAAAGTATGATCAACCATGTATTTTGTTAAATCTATACACACAAGAGATACTTATTTTAACTTCACTTCCTAAATAATTCCTCACACAAAGTTATACAATTGAAAGGAAACACAGGTACAACAACAACAACAAAGCCATAAGTCTCAACTATTTGGGATCGGCTATATGCTTTTTTGCCACTATCAAGGTCCGTAAAAAGTCATATATTTAGTTAAGTTGAGAATACTTAAATGTTTATTTATTGTTTCTATAAAAGTTTTTTAGATCTTCCTCTACCTCTTATCGTGTCACTAATAGTAATCATTTCACTTCTTCTAACTGTTACATTCGGAGGCTTCTAGGCATATACCTATACTATCTTAAATGATTTTATCTCATATTATCCTCTATCGAGCGATACCTAGTTGTTCACGAATAAAAGTATTTCTTTTTCTGTTTTCCCTAGTAACTCCACATATCCATCTCAATATGAAAGGAAACACATAGATAAGACAAAATATCATCTTGATATGATGACAGTACTATATAAACACAACTTCCTCCTACCCAAATGTTTGATTTCATGAGAGTTTATCCATAATATACAGTACAGCCTTAACACATCTAACTTCTTCAAAAAAATAATAGAGCAGAAAAACTGTTTCAACATCAGCATTTATATTTGTAATAACCTTTTCCTTCTCGTTTATCATTTCTGTTAGCATCAGCTTGTCACACTCTCAGAGATTCAACACAGAGGAGATCAGAATGTTACACTCTCCAAGATTCATCAAAGAGGGGAGCATCCTTTTGATTGTCACAGGCAACTATTCTAATGTTTAAGGATCCTTGTCAAACTCCTAGAGAACCCCATCTCACTGAAAAGTGGGCATCAATATGCGCCAAGGTACAGGCAAAGAAGAATAATTTATTTAAGATTAGGGAGACTTGAGAGGTAAATGTAACCAAATTACTACTACCCATCACAGAAGACAAACTGCACACTTTAGTTGATAAGTACCAAACAAAATTTTGATGGCACTCATCTGGCAGTTGAGCATGAGCATCTTTTCAGATTATTTGGATGCTTCTATTCCACCCGTATATGTTAACCTTGATGGAATTTCTCAAGGAAAAACTTACATGATAAAAGTTGGTTTTGGATGACCTGCAAGTAGAAAAAGGACTCCTATAGAAGGTTGAGGTCTCGTTCAAATACCAAACTGAAGAAACAATTAAATGACACGACAAGAAAAAAAAAAATTGAAATTGACCAATTTAAAGTAAGCACAAAATGGCGCAAAGGGCAAAAGCAAATAGCATTGGCTAAAGTAACTCAACGTATTGAAACAATTTGGAGTTTGCTATGAAAGAAACGGATGGATATTCTTTAATGATGACCTAGAAAATTAGGTAAATTTCATGTTGCAAGTATCCACATGATGTACAATAAAACAAAAAGTATTAACAGAAAAATGGGTATTTACTTGAGAAGAGATTGGATTCCACACTTCCCCGAGCCATAAACTCATATATCAGAACTCGATGCTCATCTTCGCAGCAGTAACCAACCAATTTTACCAAGTTCGGGTGAGAAAGTTGCCCAAGAAAAATAACCTCAGTCTACAAACAACAATTGTCTATCAGAACTGACTAATAGTGATGATAACCAAGAAAAAAAAAAATAAAATATATATATATATATATATATATGAGTTTTTTTTCTTTAAAAAGTTATGCTGATAAAATAGGATACCAGCCATTCCCTGTGACCCTGGAAACTGTTATCACCATCATGGACTTTCACAGCTACTTGAAGAGGTTGAAGCCCCTCCTTTAGATCTTGAGTGACAAATCCCTTGAAAACACTACCAAAGCCGCCTCCACCTAGAACATAGTCCTGCCTGAAATTTCCTGTGATAGCCTTAAGTTCATCAAAAGTGAATGCTATAAGTAGGTTTGTTGCAGTAGTCCCTCGCAAATCCTCGACTTCCTCTGGGTTTGATGGTAACTTGCTGCCTTCCTTTTCCTCTTCTTTCACCAAAGGATTCTCGACCTTTTGACATTCTAATAAAAAAAATGAAAACTAATAAAGTTTTAAGCTTGGAATAAAAGCATTCACAAGTGCTAGTTCTTCCAAGGGGCAGTTAAAGTTGACCAAGTATCAAGAACTAAAAGATCAAAAACGAAAACAAAAAGAAATTATTTGGGACCTGCCTTCAGTGAATTCCCCACCTAAAGAGAATTTGAAAGTTCAAAATCAAAAACCAAATATATGCATGTTATCCCTTGCGACATAAAACCCTTTGCAATCTATGATGTCATGATCTAGATCTCTCTAACAAGAAAACCCATATCACCACCAAAATTATTAAACATGAGAGATGACCTTAGATTAAAAATCTTGTAAGTGGTACTGCTTACAAGATTTCCAACTTGAAATTTTAAAGAAATTCAAGAAACTGACCTGACTTTGCATTGGAAGATACTCTGTAGCTGGATGGACTCCCCCTGAACCAGCAATTACCCATTAATGACAAGACTTCCTCCAAATCAGCGAAATGCTCAGAAATATACCACAATCATAAAACCACTCTATGCCGCTTGCCAAGATATTATTTCCAGCACAAGTGGGAGGGTGGAGGAGAGAGAGAGAGAGAGAAAGAAGGAGAGAAGGATTTCTATGCCAAAGGAAATGAAGGCTTGGCGATCAAGAGCTACATGTGTCTGATGGGACCTCTCAGCATCCCGGCGCTTGTTATTATACGGTGGGTTTTGCTGTGGTTGGTGGAAGGCAACAAAAGAGAGGAATGTTCAAAAAGAAGTTTTTTTTTTTTCTTTTAGCATTCTTTTCATATTTATCTATATATTTTTGGCATGGAACTTTGAAGTAGATACATGGAGATGAATTCACACCGGGCCAAGGAAGTCCACATGGGTTTTGGCTTCAAAGAAGGATAGGAAAATGTGACTAATATCATGGAAGTGATGAGATTAAGCAGGCTTACTTCATCTGTACTCTCTCTCTCTCTCTCTCTCCTATGAAGAGATGAAGTAGGCGTGGTTGTCCTTTTCCTTGGTCTCCTGTTGGCATCACGGGGTGGTGTTCCTAAGTGGCCCAAACACCTCCATTCAGCAGGAGTTGCTGTAGGTGGAGAGATGGTGGTGACAGTATAGCTGTGTTGTTTGAAGCAGTCTTAATTCCATCACCAGACGTGTGTTTCATGAATTGTTATTTTTACCTCATGCACTCCTCTTATTACTTATCGACACCGGTGTGAGTTAAGACACATTTCATCCATTTATCTCCCGACTGAGAAGATTCTTGTCATCCGTCAGCCTGATGGCAGAAACCAAAAAGGACGAGGAAGGAGGGCTGAACCTTCTCACCCGTGTCTTTTTGAATGTTGGCATGGTCAAAGCTTCACCAGTCACTAGCACATTCATTAATCTCCGACGAGGGCTGAACCTCGTCGGAGATCTTTCATCCCAATTTCCATTTTCACCTTACAAACGCAGGATCTTGTTTTAGATATCCAAAGGACTTGCTGGCAAACTACTTTGCAACAAAACATTTAAACTAGTATTCTTTGCGAGAACAACTTCTCAATCGGCAGCCCTATTAGCTTCAGCTTGGAAGTTGTTCTTGAGATTAAGGACGCATGCATCTGTGAGTGGAACTCATTAACTGCATCGATTATCTTGGATCAAGCGTGGAATCCCTTCCTTTGTAGCCAGCTCAAGCCCCTCTTTGATTGCAAGTGCTTCACATCTCAAGGCCTCCCCTTCACTAGTCAAACCCGAAACCAGCATGCACTTGTCTCATTCCGCATGAGTGTAAATGGCTCAAGGACATGATGGTGATATAATAGGATGGTTGTTAATCCAGAAAGTATAAGATTGTTGTGTCTACATATATTGTGCTATATATGATGGTAAAGAGGTATGCCAATTGTGATGACTCTTTGGATGGAAAGACTAAGGATGATCCAAATACGGACCAGTATAAATAATATTATATTTTGATTCAATGATGACATGACAATTGAACAGATCTCGTCGTGTAGATGTCCTGCATGACTCTCAACTCCACATCTCAAGGATTACATTAGGAGTATGTTTTTTTTACCAAATCAGAAACAAAAAGAAGTGCATAAAACTGCTAAATTGCTAACCAAAAACTCAATATATACATTAATCTCATCACAGAGACCACAAAACCTTGAGCTATTACATTGAATCATCAAGAACACCGGCTTCCTAAGTGATTCAAATTACTAAAGTAGCTCCAACTGCAGCTGCAAGCTCAACACAATCACATAAACTCATACCATCAGTACTGATACTATGGAAGCACTTACAAGTTCAGCCACAAACATATTAAGATATATGCGATTCTAGTTTTTTCAGACCCTCTCTGCTGTAAATATAGTTTTTTTTTTAACAAAAAGAATTATATTGCAGTAAGGATTAAGCACAAAATTGAAGGGCTTGGGATCATCCACAGAATAGAAAAATTGGGAAGAACCAGATCTGCCAAAAACTATCCTGAGTTTGTCAAGCAAGTGTAAAATATCATAAAAAAATAGCTCTAAAAAACTAAGGGATAGGGGATAATCCTTTGATAAAATTTACAAGTTACAAAAATCTTATTTGATCCAAATGTTGGAAAGTTGTAATGACGCATCAGTGTTAAGGCCCTCCAATAAAGCCATAATCTTTGCCATTAGAGGGTTGGAATCTTGGCAAGATCCTCCCACCAGGCACAGCAAGGTGTTAGAAGAATTTTTGAAGGGGTAGTCGGTGCTTGTAGGGAGTTCCATAGATATAAATGAGCCATCAAACTCCAAATAGTTCTCAAAACTTATCAGTTCATCTTTAAGGTAGTCTTCAAAGGCCACAACAGATCCCTCGGGAACTTGGTAGGACTCATAGGAATCATTAGCAGCTAATATAGCCCTCCTTAATGGGAGAAGAAAACCTTTGCAGACGATTGTGATACTTGTATCATTTCGATTGCTCCACAAGAATCAAAGGCAGGTAGCAATAGTGGCAAGAAGTCTATCTGGGGAAGGTTTGTCCGGAGAAGAGCCCTCTTTAACCTAAGCACCTCGAAACTAGGAGGGCATGAATTAAAAGTAGTAACAAAGAAGCTACTGTAAGGATTCCCTCGACTCTTGGGCAAAACTGCAATCAAACAGGATGCGCGAGGCAGAGTCCAAGTGCAGGTCATAGTCAAAGCATGTGTCTTGTTGGATAGTGTTAGAGATGACGTTGGAAATGGAGAGAGGAGGTTCCAGAAGAGTTTCCAAACGAAGATTTGCTTTCTAGGAGTAATCTTGAGCCACTGGATCACCTTCTAGCCCGGTCTAGGATCCTTGGGAGTATAGTGTTTGGCTAGGTGCTTATAGGCGTTGCTTGACAACTGTAGTGTCTACTAAATTATGGGTCCAAACTTTAGAATCATGAATGATAAATTTTTTTTTTTACCAGCAAAAGATGAAACAAAGATTATAAAATACTCAAATTCCAGTGAGAATTAGATGTAAAGTATATCAATCATTCACCCAAATAAAGATAGGCCATTTGTTAATAGGGGTGTTGTCTAACCGTGCTTCATCCCAGATTTTAGTGCTATGATTGTTATTAATAAGCTTTCTAAAACTATCTTTAATGTTGGAGGCAAGCTTTAGGAGATATTTGTATATGGTGAAAGTCCTGCTTGGAAGTTGGGAGGACCAAGGAAGAAAGCTATTATATTTAGCCAGAAAACTCTTTTCCCAAAGAGAACTGTGAGCATTTAAGATTTGTCTGATGTGTTTGGTAGTGATGACTTTTTTAATAACTAAGAGGATATGAATACCAAGATCACCCTGTTAGGAAGAGTCATAGTAACCTAACTTACTAAACACATTTTGCGATTGCCTTGGTTAGTTTGATGAATTTGGCAATGAGGTTATCCGAGATCGAGTAGGATGTGAGTTGGGAGAGACTTGAGCAACAAATTTATAAGGACTAGCTTGACGGCTCAAGAAAGTAGGAATTTGTGCCACCCATTGATCTTACCTGAGGCTTTTTTAATAAGTGTACTCTGGAATTTATCTTGCAATCTGCCTTTATACAAATAGGCGCTTAAAGAGTTAGTTATAAATTAAGTTTTGGATCTTGAGGGGGGAGCATACGTTTGACTTTGCAAATTTGATTTTAAGATATGTAAGTTTTTCAAAGATCATCAGGATCTTGAGAACATCGATATAAGATTTAGAGTTGGTCATAAAAGATAAGAGAATATCAACAATCAACATAGGTGAGAGATTTTTATACCCTTCCTATTGAAAGAAGTAATTTGATTATTTTAAATAATATCAGATATCACAGAAGAAAGGATTTGTTGGGGGAAAATAAAAAAATATGGAGAAAGGGGGTGTTCTTGCCTGATCCTTTGCTCGCTTTTAAAATAGAGAAAATGTTTCCCATTTGATCATGATAAACTAAACAATGATATAAAATATAAAAGTTTATGAGAAGCTTATTAACATGTTTCTTATTTATATAAGTTAGGAGGGGGGATTTTCCTTAATAGAGTAGCGAGATTTTCTCGTGCAGTTGAGGAAATCTTATATGCTATTATGTCGAATAACTTGATCTCGCACGAAGTGAAAGTCGATGGAAATATATTTCATATAGGAGTAGAACACTAGATTGGCGCATATGTAGGTAGCTCCGATATTATCACAATATATTATATAAGAAAGAGTGGAGTCGATGTTAAGTTCCTTAAGCAGATTCGTAACCTAATTGAGTTCTGCAGCAACGATGGCAATGGCACAGTATTTAAGTTTAGTTGTAGACCATGCGATTATCTTTTGTTTCTTAGAACTCTAACTGATTAGATTAGCTCCAAGGAAGATAATATATTCTAATGTGGATATTCTATCTACTAGTCATATGTGCTTTGTAAGCCAATCACGTGAGTGATGACAAGTATGACTTGACACGTAGTCTTTTTGCTTATTATTATTATTTAATATTTTATCACTTTATATTGCCTATTATATGAATATATTGTGATGTTCATGGATCTGTGCAATGGGAATCGAATCGTGATGAGATCACGATAATATGATCGATTCGCCTTTAAACACAGATCATAAATAATCCTGGTCATAGGTTACTCGAGAGGGACATCGAGATAACCAGACAAACTAGTGTGTTGTATATTCGTCCATATGATGAATGCAGCTGGTCTCATAGTTGCTCATGTGGGGGACACTAGGGATATAATACAAGTGCTCATTGGAGAATGAGTTCATTGATTGATTCGCTTACGAAATGTTGGATGGTTGATGAAGCCTTATTATTAGATAGTGATTCCATTATCATAGTGGTGTATCTGGTCCTTAGACTTGAGATACCAAGGATGTCCTATATGAGTACTCCACTCTTTGATACTGGACTTATAGGTCTGGAGGTTTCAAATCTAGCACAATTGGTCATCGAGAGTTGTAGCCAACCTTATGAGGCTATTGATTGTTGATAGATGATCATCCGCTCTGGTGTCATGAAAGGAATATCTCATGTGTTCTTGCTCAAACAAATCCCTGGCTAGGATCATTCAGATTGAGAGAAAAAGAGTTCTCTAGAAGAATCCGATTAGAGTGAGACTCGTGTAGAAACTATATGGGCCTAACAATACCATGCTCGGTATACGGTCTTTAGGGTATTAGATGGATGAGGGACTATAGATACATGATAACTAAAGACAGATAGGTCCAAAAGATTAGATTCCCCTGTATCGTCTGAGGATTGTGGCGTGGTGGCCTAGTACGTCCGCAGTCGATAAGTCGAGTGAATTATTATGGAAATAATAATTTACTGAGCCAAAAAGAGTTCTTATAGGTATGACTTATGACCAATTCGATATTGAGCCTGGAGGGTCACACACATATAATAGGTGTTGCGATGAGTAGAGGTTCGGATATGAGATATCTGTTGGAGCCCCTATCTTATTGGATATCTAATAAGTCCCTAAATTATTGTATCCTATGGATGAGATCCAATAAGAGCTAATAAGAGATTATTGGGTAGAGACCCAGTAATCTAAGAGGCTTATGTAGTTGAATGAAGATCCAATATCCAATATGGTAGGATCCATTAGGGTTAAGTTGACAAGGGGTCTCTATAAATAGGAGGGAACCAAAGACCTATAGGCTAGAGGTTTTTTTGGCTACCTCCTCCTATTCTCCTCTTTCCCTCTCCTCATACTATAGCCTCTATTTGAAGCATGTGGACAGCAAGAAGGGGTAGCCCATTCTTGATTGCGTGGTGCTCGTGATGAAGAGTTTTGGGCATCGATTTGAGGAGCATCTTCATAGCCTCTACCATGTGGATCACCATTAGAGAGGAGGACAGTTGACCTCTTTCATCCTCTCCCATAGATCTGTAGGTTTTCAGGGATATACGATCTCCCTAAGTAAAATATAATCTTTCATATGCGTAGTTTTCAGTTTTACAGATTTTGGGCACCAATCTTCACACATCGATGACCATAATTTATGGGAAATTTGAGGATTTTGTTTTCTGTTATTTCGCTATACATGTGATGTCATCCCTTGATTTCTCGATAGTGGTATCAGAGCCAAGTTGCTCATGCAAAAGATTAGCTTTTAAACTGCGTGTGTTGTGTTTAATCACGTTGAAATTATTTTGCACGATTGTTATGATTTTTTTGTTACAAAATTCAAATCTATGCTGCACTTTTTCTTGTTGTTAAGAGGTGTTTTAGATAGGGCCTTTGATGTCAAATTTATTGACACAAAAGGGGAAGAAAGGGCAGCAACTATTGTTGCCCCTTAGATTGGCTAAAGGTTGCTTGTAGCCTTGGCCGAGAGCTCCAATTTTTTGCTCTCAGCCTGGCCAAAAGCAGCAGAAATGAGAGCAGCATGGTTGCCCTTAACCTACTGCATGACAGCCTCTGCAGCTAGGTTTCCTGACTACAAGGGGCACCCCTAGCAGCCAGGGTTTCCTGGCCGCAGGGGTTGCCCAAGTGGCCAGGAGTTTTGGCCGCATGGGACACCTACAGCCCATGGCAGTTCTACAGCTATAGTTTCCTAGCTGCAAGGGAATCTTTAGTAGCTAGGGTTTCCTAGCCATGCAAGGCAGTCCAATGGCCTATGATTTCTAGTTTTTGGAGAGTTTTTATATGGTAAGATTTTTTTACTTAAGAAGGGTCTACCTGCCATATGGGGCACCCTATGGTAGGGTTCCCAAAATACTACATATAATTAATTTAAATATTTTAATTAATTATTATTATCTAGTAGTCCTACATGGTGATGTGTATATTATTGAATTTTAAATCTTAATGATGAAATCAGTTGATGAGTTTGTGATCTAATATGCATTTTGAGTGACGTAGGACTAGCTTCGATCATGAAGATACAATTAAAGTAGGAAGAATCAATGTTGGGCCGAAGTGGAATATGTTAGAAGATTGGACATCAAGCCAAAGAATTGGTTGACATATTGATAGAAAGCTTTGTGTCATGAGTTCGGGCATCAGGCCAAGAAGATCGAACATTACGCTAAGGAGATCGGATGTTACAAGAAAGCAACATGTCGATTAGGCAATACGCCGAAGGAGAGGATGATGCGCTAAAGGGTCAGACAAAGCACCGAATGAACCAATGACATGTCGGATAACATGTGATTAATGCTTTGTAATAGTTATCTAGATCGAACTAGTTTTAGTTCTAATTAGGTTGGTTTAAAATGTAATTAGACCAACTCAATTAGGGACCAATTGGGCCTATGTTGAGGCTATTTTGGGCCAAGAGAAAGGCCTATTCAGTGACCCAAAAGTTGGGTCAAGCGGTGGCACCACCAATGGCTTAGTCTCCAAGACACAATCTCTGAGACTGTGTCAGGCGGTAGTACCGCCAGACTAGGTGATGGTACCACTTAGTGTCAAGCAGTGATACTGCCAGTCTAAGCGATGGTACCACCTAAACATAGTCTCCTAGACTATATCAGGTGGTGGTATCGCCTAGTGTTAGTGTTGTTAGCGGTAGTACCGCCCAACATATGCGGTGGTACCATCAAGACCCGGGAAACCCAATATGAGACTTTTTTTTGCTCTAATTTTGAAGTCATTTGGGGTCTATAAATACCCCAGCTATTTCTGTATGGAGTAACAAGAATTGAGCAAAAAAGGAAAAGAATTGTAAGTTAAAAAGTATTGTAATCTCTCTAAGATTAGTGAGTCTCTTCCTCCTAGAGTTAGAAGGTTTCTAAGGGAGGAGTGAGGTCGAAAAGAAAGAGAGGTGTAAAGGTTCTCTCCTGAGTCTGTGAAAAGGAGAAAGATGTGTAAAAGGGTAGTTAATCTTCGTCCATTGAAAGAATATCAGTAGTAGAAGCCAATGGCCTCGAGTGAAGAATCGAGAGTGGATGTAGGTCACGACGACCGAACCACTATAAATCTGGTTTGCATTTCTATTTTGCTTTTCATTCTCACATTTCAAACTAATTTCTTACTTTCACTATGCTTATGAATATATTTTCTAGTTAACATATTTTCGATCGGTTTTCATCGAACGAGAAATTTTAAACCAACGTGATTGTCTCATAAGCACTAATTTACCCCCCTATTTAGTGCCAACTTGATCCTAATAGTTGGTATTATAGCCAAATTTTCTTGATTAGATTAACACCCAAGAGAGATGACTTTTTTCGATTTCAAGAGGATCTTTCTATCACTCATCCTCCTATGTTCAATGGGATGGACTATACTTATAGAAAAACGAGAATGAGAGTTTTCTTACTTTCTTTGAACTTTGATTTATAGAATATAGTTGAACTTGATTTTCAAACCCCCTCTAAGCCTATGAATGAATGGAATGACTTTGAGAAAAAATCTTTTTCTTTAAATTCAAAAGCTATAAATGCTTTATTTTGCACTTTAGACAAATGAATTTAATCGTATTTCTATTTGTGAAACTCTGCATGACATTTGGCAAACTCTTGAAATCACATACAAAGGCACTAATAGAGTTAAAGATTTAAAAATTAATCTTTTGATGCAAGATTATGAATTATTTTGAATGAAGCCTAGTGAAACTATTGTTGACGTGTACACCCGTTTAACAGATGTTATTAATAGTTTGAAAGCACTTGGTAAATATTTTTTGAATTTTAAACTTTTTAGTAAAATACTAAGATCCCTTCCAAAAAGTTGAGATTCGAAAATGACAACAATACAAGAGATAAAAGACTTAAACAAGTCTCCACTTGAAGAACTTATCGGGTCTTTGATGACCTACAAAATGACTTATATGACACATAACGAACTTGAAAACAATCTTCCAAAGAACATGAATGATTTTGCACTTAGAACAAAAGAAGACCACTAAAGTGAAAGCTTAAGTGATGATGATATTGAACTCCTAAC